>NC_056003.1:99950250-100076808 GCF_018446385.1 Zingiber officinale | reverse complement strand
TCCCTACTATGCATCCTAGGTTGTTTTGATTTCCCTGTTAGTTCGACAGGTATAACCAGCCGGCCCTTTGGCTGTGCAACATCGATTTCTTTGTTTTGTTGTCATTTACCCTTAGCTGGGCATGGTTTGTGTTCATTTTTTTTCCTTAGCTGAGCATGAGCAGTCCTCTTAGATTTATGTTTATTGTAGCATGCTTAGAGAGTTCAGATTTGTTTTCCTTTGATTTATGTTTATTGTAGCATGCTTAGAGAGTTCAGATTTGCTTTCCTTTGATTTATGTTTATTGTAGCATACTTAAAGAAGTCAGATTTGCTTTCCTTTGCTTTATTTTTATAGCATGTTCAATTAGTTGCAATTCCCTACTTGATTGCAAAATTCAGCAATAATCCAAAACCAGCAATTCAAATCTATATATGCAAATCACAATTTTAATACTGCAATTTTACAAAGACTTAAATCCAGCTGATTTTACAGCAGTGAAGCTCCACAAAAATAACTAAGTTAAATTTCCAAAGCAACCATCTGAAGTTCTACCACCACTATATTTCAAAGTATGCCTACTACAGAAACCAGCTGAAACCTTCTGCACTTCAAATCCAGGGAATTAAATTCAGTTTCACTGAACTTCACTAATGACTACGAATTCCAGCAAACTAACAGGTTGTTTACACTCCTACCACTTCACACAGAATTGAAATAGGAATTTAGGTCCAATTTCTGCAAAATTTCAGAAATATACTACAGCAGAATGTAGTTTTGCACACAACAGATTTGAATAGGTAGATCATTCAAATATCAATTACAAACCAACACTTCACAGATCAGTTTAGAATGCAGTGCTAGAATATGAAATTACAATTTCAGCAATAGAATTTGAGTTAATTCATCAATCTTAGTAACTACTGAAATAAAGCTCAACAGAAAACTTTCTCTGCAATTTCAACATTAGAAATTCAGATCTGTAATGCAACTCACAGAATCAGTTCTAGATATTAATTCTCAGAGACTTAAGGTTTTTCACTTCTGAATTCCTGCATCTCAGCAGCAGCAGATTCTTAATAGACCCATTACCACTGCAGCCCCATTTCCTTCATGTGAATTGTTTCCATAGCTCAATTAACAATCTCAATCAGGAGATGAAAACTAATAGATATCAGATTCTTAAACTACGTTTCAGAAATCATACTTTTGAAAATATAGCATCATCAAATCAGGAACATAAATTCCTTCAGATTTACCACATCACAAAATCCATTCAATTCAACATTCAATAGTATGAAAACTTGAATTCTGGATTCTGATATTACTGCACATATGCAAAAAACAAAACAAAATTTATGTCACAACACACTCAAGTACTTAGATACTCAATACCAGAATTACAGTAGCAAGAAAAGCTATAGCTTCCTGGATTCAAGTTCAATGGAGTTCCAAGAATTTGATTTCTGATATAGCTTCTGTTGTGAAATTCCCATCAATTTTTTCATTCAATTCCTATAGCTTTTGACCCCAGCCCCTTTAATTTACTTAAAATGCTTGAAGATTAGAGTGTTATCATTCTGGTGCAGAAGTTTCAGAATTGAAACCAGCTACTGTAATCTTAGTTTCAGAAATTAGAACTTGAAGAAATTCTGACTTGAATCATGTGGAGCCAAGTTTAATAAGGAATCTCATTTAGCACTAATTAGTATCTGCAACTAATGGTGAAATAGAATTTACTTGGCAAAAGTGCTGTTCATGAACAATCTTCAGCAACTCCTTCCTTCGAACTTATCATTTACTGACTCTTTTATTTTTTAAAATGGATTCTCATTTACTTCAGCATTGTCATACACTCGACAACTGCAGAATAATCCTCTAGCTGAAATTCCTTGAGTTTGAGCCTGTTACAAATTTGAAGCTTTCTCTTCCAACAGAATGGAAACAATCCAGCTACTCCTGCATTTCTGCATTTCCTAGCTTCTGCATACTTCTCTCTGATATGATTTTTGATGAACAGCTGATACAAACTTGATACACTTTTAAATCTGAATTCTGTTTGCTTCATTCTACAGTTTACAACCTTTCAGCCTTTTGCCATTGTTCTTTCATGTGTCTTGAACTCGTGTTCCTTGGTTGACAATTTCTGTAAATTCATGTTCTTCATCTGTATCAAACAACCTTTTCTACTTCAGCAAACCAATATCAGCAAACCAAATTTCAAAACCTTGAAACTGTAAACCAAATTTCTGAGATTCACAATAGATTTTTCAGCATTAGGCTTCCACAAGTTGCTACTGAAATTTCTGCTTCTACATCTATCATCAGCCTTCAATTGCTGTCAACAGCTTGCAGATTCTTGGACTTAAGTTCCAAAAGAATAGAAAAAATCATGAAGAGAATAAGGAAAACACAGAGAAATGCATATGCAATTTGTTCAAAAATCAATTCTGTAGGGAAAATGTAGAAATCACTTCTACATAATAACCATCACTACTAGGAATTCAAAATCTGACAACCTGCAAACAGAATTTTGCAACTCATTTATAGCTTCATTGGTCTTCTATTTTCATATACTTGATGCTTCTAGTTTCTTGTCTGGCTTTTGTGTTCTGTTTCAGTTTATTGGATAACTTTTCTGAGAGCAATTCAAAAATTCAGACCTCTAAATAGAGCCAAATTGAATTCACATATATCTCTTTGTGTGCCACTTTACTCTTCAAATGACAGCTACCATCAGATTAGTAACGAGCTTCACTAATCAAAAAACTGCATTTACTGCTACCCAGCTTTATCCTCTGATAATAGCACTGAATTTATATAAATGATTCAACTTCCATTTCAAAATTACATCAACAGCCACAATAACAAGGAAAAGAAAAATTCAGTGGCTCAAATTTGGCAACGTCGCCAAAATTTGGTGTTGAAAGAAAATTGTGAGAAAGAAATGGGAAATTATGAGAAAGCAAGAATGATAAATATCCTTCATTTCCATGCATATAAATGTCATTGTGACTTTGAAAAGAAACTAAGCAAGTTCTAGAGTTTCAATTGTTGTAAGTGCATGTCACACAAAGAAAATAATGAGGTATAGGCTTAAAGTGGTCCTCACTAGGTAATTTTCATGCAATCAAGCTTAATTGATCAAAATAGAATCCACCACCAAACTAACCAATATCATGCAAGAAAAGCATCCAATCATGTTAGATAACCTAAAATTGATGATCAAATTTAAGAATCTTTTACCATCTTAAAAATATTACTTAAGAAATTTCCATGAAGACTTTTATTCAAAATGAAAATGCTATGTACTAACAAAATGTAAAGTATGAAAGCAAAGTGTGAAAGTAAAATGCAAATGCAAAGTATGAAACTAAAGAAAGTTGCACAAAAAGAATCTATTAACAAAACATGAATTAAAATTGCAAAAGCAAGTGAAATTGGAACCAACTCCCCTTTCATTCCGGTGGTCGAAGAAGATTGAGAAGAATAATCCATGCCGGAAGTGGAGTATCTTTGTTTGCGATTAACTTCTTTTTATTGACCATTTTTCCATTGCAAATTCTCTCTGGAGGTCTGAGGCGGTTCAGTGTAAGCATCCACTCCGGAAGTTTATGTTCTCCTACAACATCAATCAAAGAAAACGTCTCCCACACGCATGTGGGGTAAAAAGAAGATAGGAGAATATTAGTGTGGGTAAAATATGTATCAAGAAATGAATCACATCTAATAAAGTCAACAATTGGTACCTCAATGAAATTTTCTGATAAATCACAAGAAAAACTCACCTTTTCATGTTGAAAGGTACCTGGAGTGGTGATTGTTACCTCCTTCTCATCAAGATATGACTCAAGCTCTTGCTCTAGTGAATGTTCATCCTCGTGTAGTGATTCTTGGGTGCTTGGCTCCATAGCACAAGTCCCTACACTTACATCTTCAACATCATCAGGTGATTCTTGAGGTAATGCTTCCGGTAAGCATTCCCCTACACTTAAATCATCTTCAAAAACGTGTTCAGAACATGAATCGCTAACAACATCTTCATCAACAATATCAGTAGGATCAGAAATTTGCATAATTACATATCATCACAAAAAATACTAGAAAAATCATGTGAATTAATAGAAGTAGGGTCAGGCCTAACAGAATCACTACTTTCCATCTCTCCACTGGAATTACGTGCTTGCAGCTGTTTGATGGATGATGCAATTTGATCCAACTGTAACTGTAAGTTCTGTATCCTTGAAAATTGTCGCTCTTGATGTTCATTCATTTGTTGCATGATCTCCTTGAGTTTCCATGTTGACTCATCCATCTGAGGATCGTTTTGTTGAAAAGGTTGTGGCATAAAATTTGTTAAAACTTCTTGAAACCCATATGAACTCTGGTAGACTGGATATGGTTCAATAAATGGCCCTTGTGCATTTTCATACCTGAAACATGAATTATCCACCCAATTAGCATTAAAATCATTTGAAAATGACTCATACATATTTTGTTGATCCATGCTTGGGTAAAACTGATACTCAGGTTGAAAACACTGATAACTCTCCATTCCACCTCCAAAATTCTGAAAATATGGATCCATGCTAAAGAAATCTCCTGTTCTTCACTACAACACTAAAAATCAAGATTAGAAGATTCAAGAGCATAAAGATTCAATCACATGAAAATATGAACAGTAAAATCACTAAACAATTCAAGAACAATCCAACATGAAAATACAAAAAGAAATAAGCAATCAAATCAATCAAGATGCCAACAAAATAAAATCACTCAATGCTCAATCTAAAATAGACATACACTACTAGTTAGTTGTTCCCCGGCAACGGCGCCAAAATTTGGTGTTGTCCATTTTGCATGTCACAAGGCGCTCCAAATTAATTAAAATTGAAACTCATTAAAATTAAAACAACACGTGTAGTAAGGAATCCCAAGTCGTATTTTTCCAAGGATGACTAGTAAATGTGTGATTGCTATAGAATTGATTTAAATTGAAATTGAATTTCTACATCGACAAGTTCCGTATGACATTTCCACTTGATTCACATAACAAATTGGCTTCATCTAAGAAAATAATCATGATCCAATTCTTTCTCACAAAATTAGTTTCAATGAAATTCGGATTCCTTCGTTCACAATTCAGTAACAGCAAATACAACCACCAATCAAACTTGTAGAAGCCAAGTTAACATTCCACTCGAATTCATAATGAAATTCATAGTTACAAAGATTGATTGTATAGAGCATAAAATTGCTAACTAATTATCCTAATCTACAAACAAGCAGTAATAGATTGTCAGAAACATAACAAAACCTAAATCAATTCTAATGGGTTAGTGAGGTCGGGATTGGAAAGCATGTAATCAAAATCGAAAATACAAGATTCAAACAAAAATGAAATCACAATGTAATGAATCAGATCTGATGATCTGAGAAAATCGAGCACAATTCTAAGACAAAGACAAAGAAATCTAAACCCTAATCATTCCACATCCCAAAACCGAAACCAAGCTCATTCACCCTGCTGGGAAACAGAGGTGCATCGGAAACCTCCCCTTAACACCCAACGAACAATGTACAAGCTCCAACTATTATCAGGTGACGCTCACAGCTCTTGGAAACCTCCCCTTAAGCTCACGCCCGACTGGCAATCTCATCAACCGAGGAACAAAGTTTAGATTCTGAAATTTGCGAAACTAATTCGGGTGATCAGATCTACTTAGCTTCGCTGCGTAATGGAGATCGGAAAACATTCAAAAACTCCGAGAAACCTCCCTCAAAGCTCTGGTGGATGTGAAGATCGCTGATCAAGAAGAACTCCCTCAAATAGGATCGCGGAAATGAGAAGAACCCAAGACGCGGCTGAGAAACCCCCCTCTGCCACTCTTTGGTCCCGGAAGGTGAACGCCGAAGCTTGGAGATCGCCGTCGGTGAAGAATGCTGCTCTTAGATCTGGAAGTGGAGTGCGGGAACTCGGCGTCGCGGAAGAAGAAGAGATGAAGACTGTAGCAAAATCGTGAACACGCCGAGCCCGAGCACTGTAGCTTCGCACGCGGCCTTTTAAATCTCCTTAGATTTGATCCAACGACTGAGATACTTCGGAGCTCGATCAACGGTAGAAAATCACCCAAAATATGATCCAGAAGTACTAATCTTCATCTATGGTCCAGATCTACTCCTTATTAGATTGGATGAGCCGGATGCTTGACGGATGGCTCAGATATGCTTGATCTTTAATGGACGGCTACGACTGTTCTGGAGCTTGATCGCCTCATTAACACTCCGGTCTGAGCACAACTTTGGTTCAGATTCATCCCAATCCAAGAACCTTTGATGCCTACAAAATAACAAACAAATATTAGCATCAAATAAAGCTGTAATAACATAATTTGTAATTAAGTCCAAAATTAATACAATGTATAAAAATGTAGTGTAAATATGAGTTCTATATATGAAAACTACATCAAACCATGATTATATGAATGAGAATAGTATAGTAAAATCATGGTTATCATTGAGCATGAGCAGTCCTCTTAGATTTATGTTTATTGTAGCATGCTTAGAGAGTTCAGATTTGCTTTCCTTTGATTTATGTTTATTGTAGCATACTTAAAGAAGTCAGATTTGCTTTCCTTTGCTTTATTTTTATAGCATGTTCAATTAGTTACAATTCCCTACTTGTTAGATATACTTACAGTGTTCGAGTAAGCTCTCTTAGGGGATTATGAGAAGTTATGAGTAGAGAAAAGACCAAGGTCTAGTTAGAAAAGATAACAAGTAATTTAAAGTAAGAGGCTAGTACCCGACTTCGGAGGTTGTCGTTAAACGAATCCAGGTGACCAATTATAAAGTCTTGGCCCTGGTAAGACCGAGGTCTTTACCCTCATAGGACTAGAGGGTCGCTACCTCAGTCTCTATTAGAGAGCGCGCATTTTGGTACTAAGCCTGGGCCCAAGAAAGAGATGAAGAAAGTTAAATCTTAATTTCAAGTATAAGGCTATAAGTAAATGAAACAAGTATCACCTATGTTTAGAACTGGCAAGGTTTAGCTCTTTTAATTCTAAGCATACCGTATTAGTTTTCATTTGCTTTCCTTATGAGTTTATTGAGCATGATTAGCTTTATTTCCAGCATGCAGATTTATTCTTGTATATCATGAGTATGCAGATTATTTTAGTGTTTTGCTATTAGATGAGCATGAGTAGCTTTTCTTTTTAGTATTTCAGTTTTAGCATCCTTTTCATCTTATGCACTTTCGAGTTTTTGTGAGATAGTTTAGTACTTACTAAGCGTTTCGCTTATAGATTTATTTTCCTCCTACTGCAGATAAAGGAAAAGCTAAAGTATAAAGGGCAAGGCGACAAGGAAGATGCATGAGGGGTGTGTGATGCCAGGACTATGAAGAGATCTGGGAAGTTTTGAGTTTTCATGTTTAGTGGATAAGAAATAGTTGAGTTGTACTTTATGGTTTATGTCATTTGAGATTGTATTTTTATTCCTTATTTTATTGAGTTTATTCGTGTCTTAGATTGCATGCTATGATGAATCTTGTTTAATAAGTAGTTATTTTGGTGTTTGACCTTTATTAAACTGCGTGAGAGTTTGTTATATGTTCCAGCTATCTGTGGCTGATGTATATTATGTTTGTATTCTAGTTTATAGTCACCAGTACAGGGGAGACTCTGTCGAAATTTTTCGGTAGGGATTCCTCGTGGTTTCGATCACACCGGTTAAATAGAGTTAGTAGTTAAGTAACGGTCACCTTAAAGAGTAGTAGTAAGAAGGGTGGTCGTTACAGTTGGTATCAGAGCAGTTTCCATTCTCCAGCATCACACACACATCAGTATCAGCCTTGCCGTCTTCAAGTAAGAAAGTATTTAAGTTTTTTCCTTTTATGCTTTCTTTATTATTTGCAATAGAGAGTAATAACTTATATATATGCGCTTTAGTAAGATAGAAGTTTTGTTTTTCTTTATTCATACATATGTTTGTTTAGAAAGGATAGAGAAGATATCAAGCCTTTTTCCTTGCATAATTAGATGGAAAGAAGAGGGCACCCCCGTACTGAGGAACCAGCTCAGGAGAATAAAGTGCCCAGAGCAACTGAGCCCAATCTCTTTGAAGTTATTGCTCAACTCCAGAAACAGGTAGCAGAGCAGCAACAAGTGATTGCCAATCTGATGGCAAATCAGCAACTAGTTTCTCCCACTCCTCCAACAGTAACTGTAGAGACTCCAGGGGTAACCGAGGTTCCAGCAGCTACCCTGGGAGTCGTCACAGCATCTCAGAGACAAGAAGCTTACCTCATACAATGGCTGAAACTGAAACCAGAGAGCTTCTCAGGCACTACTGAGCCCTGGGATGCCCAGGCTTGGTTTAAAACATTGGAGAGTACAATGGATCTTCTTGACTGGCCAAAAGTCGAGAAGGGAATTTATATACTTGCAAAAGAAAAAGTGTATGATTGTTACACTTTTCCCTTTCATTTTTATTCATATTACTCTTCCGGCGGTTCCAGAAGAGAATTTAGTGGATTGCCCACCAATATATCCGAGGGACCTAGGTCTTGGAGTAGAAGTCGTCGAAGGCTCCGAACCAAGTAAATCGCTTGTGTCTTCATTTCTTTTCTTGTCTTAGTTTAATTTTTTCACTGCATACTTAATTTCAAAACAGAAGATAAGTTTTTAAAATCACGTGATTCACCCCCTCCCCCTCTCACGTGCATCGGTCCTACACAGAGTTCATCTAGGGTTTTTATTATCGATTCTTAGGACGTTAAGGAACAAGAGTTACTGCATTTCCAACTTATCAAGAGGCAATCCAAAGCAAGAAAAGAGCAATCAAAGCAAGGATCATAGTTGTAATCATTTTTTATTTCTTTTGTGACCTAGTTTGTGCTTCTTGTTATATTTTCTTATTGTGAGCTTGTACAAGGTTTCTCCACCCCCGAAAAGTTTTTGAGAAGGAGTGTGTTCATAGTTGAGTTGTATACATGGTGTGAATCCTTGGATTATTCATCTTAAGGAGTTGGAGACCGAGTAAATCGGAGGTGTTAACATTATGGAGTCTTTGCTTGAAGTATTTGCTGTAAAACATTATTAAAGAAGCGAACAAAACTATTCACCCACTTTTCTATCTCTCTACTTGTCCTAACACATTTCTCATAAGACTCCAAAACAATTTCTAATAAAATCCATTATAAGAACCATAACATGATATGGAAAATATTATAGGATAATTGTGTTTCTAACACAAGGCGGAATAGCAATTATTCTGGAGGTCGATTTTCACCGAGGAATTTCAGAGATAACATAAGAAATTGCCAAATGCAGTGTAACGCCCCGCCTTCTACTGACTAGACTGTAAGGCCGGGGGTTACATTATGCTAAACTTATTCTTGGGCTATCACTGAATAATAAGGTGCGGAAAAGCTGAACTAATTTAAAACTCTCTGCTATTTACTATAAAATCTAGAATTTATATTCAGAATACACTTCTGAAGTTGTACATATGCTAAAGAGGGGAATCTAAACTTTCTATTTGATCAAAAAGCTGAAATTAGACACTTCTAGCTGAAATCAGACATTCCAATCGATCGGCTGATCGATTGGAGTTATCTGATCGATCCACTGATCGATTCAACGTGCTACTGTGCACGGGGTCAATTCTGGATCGATCGGTTGATCGATCCAGCCTGGCCAATCGATCCGATAATAATTCAGAGGCTCTATGTTCGCAAAAATTAAATTCCCGATTGATTGGCTGATCGATCCATGGCCGATCGATCAGCTGATCGATTCATTAGCTTTCTGTACGCGGCAGATCGCTTACCAGTCGATCGGCTGATCGATCGAGGACTTCTCAATCGATCAGCTGATCGACTCAGCTGCTCACTGTTCGCGGGGAATCACCTCTCAATCGATCGGCTGATCGATTGAGGACGTCTCAATCGATCAACTGATCGATTGGGTTTCTGATTTCACTTAAATCCCCCACGAATTCATACAGAACTTTTCAGAACTCAACTAAACATAAAACAATACCACTAGACAGATTATTACTTATACTTTGCTAGCTAATATCAAGATAATAAGCAGTCTAAGCATGGCATAATACCTAGTTTCACAATTCATGATACTTAGCATCCTAAAAGTGCAGGAAAGTAACAACATAAGGAAATACTAAATTTTTGAGTTGCTAGTTCCCAAAGATCTTTATTCCAGGTTCCTTCTCACACACATCTGGTCGCATTGAACTCCAGCCTCCACTAATCCATCTTCCCTTTACCTTTATCTGCAGTATAAGGAAAATGAAACTATAAGCTTGGGAGCTTAGTAAGAACCATCTACCTCACAAAAACATGCATTCGAGGAAATCATGCTGTCTTTTAAAAGATGCTATGCTGATATACATGATGAGAATCATACTAGAATACTGAAACATGGCAATCAACTACTAATATAGCTATTTGTTGTATCAACAAGAAAACTAAACTGATACATAATCTAACTTAATATTAATATTAGGTTCATGTTGAAGCTGTACCATATTCACATATCTAATTTGTGAAGTTTTGAAAATTATTTTTCATAAATAGATAAAAATACTAATCATGCTGCTGATGGGCCTGACAACTGTACTTGCTATGGCGCATCCCTAACTAAACCCGAGGTAGCTAGTCCCGAATCTAGTAGGGTTTACTAGGTTATCTAAACCTAGGGACGACTATGGGAGCCCAACCCAAGGACATCTGAGAGTCCAGTACAATGCCACTGATAAAAGTAAAATACTGTTTATAACTGATTTATCTCATCTTGCTTTTACTAGGTTATCTGAACCTAGAGCTAGGTTATCTGAACCTAGAGACGACTATGGGAGCCCACCCATTGGACCGTAGTCCCATATAAACTGAAGCAAGGCTATGTATGCTATTTAAAATGCAACTATGACATTTAGCTGAACTATTAAAATGTCTACTGTAGCATATAACTGTACTAGTCATTTTATCGAATACCAGGTGTGCTCTATCTCTACACGTGGCTGCACTAAGAACATAATGTGGACTAAGAACATAAAAGCATACGATTGGCTACTTATACTGCAGGTGAGGGGTTACTTACATCTTGCGCTAAGTTTTCTTACAATCTGATCGCTAAGTTCCCGGAGAAGAAGATCTCTTCGACGATCTTCTTACGTCTACGAGTTCTTCTCGCGGAGAGGAGCGTCCTTGTATCGGAGTTGTCGCCGGAAGGTGCTCCTACGACCCTAGGGATGGAACCCTAGTTCTCTTGGGGCTTGGGCGTCGAGAGGGTGAGGAGGAGAGAGGTTCGGCGGTAAGGGTTTGAGGGTGAGGAGGAGTTGTCGATCAGAAAATAATGATAATCTCCCACTTAATTCCCTATTTATATTAAGTGATTAATACAACCCAACTAAATCTTAAATATAATTGTTCTCCTCTTCTTTCAGCACACCCCTGTTGGGGCCTCTTGGTTACTAAGTCACCCTATAAGTCATAGAGTCCATAGGTCGCGGGTTCAATTCTCGCTTAGGCTGTTTTATGTTTTTATTTAATTTTGCTACTTCTGCTACTCCAAAAATTCTATAAAAATATTCTAAAATTCCAGAAAAATAATAGAATATTTCTAAAATTAATTTGAGAATTTTTGGGCATTACATGCAGAGACGCCATCTCCCGGATTAACCGAATAAAATTGATTCAAAACAAAAGATATAATTCTAACATCAACTAACCACAAGTTTAAAAACTCTTAAAATCCTAATAAAAAGGTGAAAATGCCTAAAAATGACAAAAATTATTTAAAACCTCCAAAAAGATTTTAAACGATATTTTTGGATTGCACCTAGTAACCAATGTTGGATCGAAAGCGCTAGGGGGGTGAATAGCGCTCGTGACTTTCACTTGTTTCGGATTCGGAAAAATGTTCGAGTTAGAAACAACGGAAATGATAAATGGAATAAGCACAAACACAGAGAGACACCAAGAGTTTACTTGGTTCGGAGTCTAGGGCGACTCCTACTCCAAAGCCTGAATCGTTAATCGCTTTCGGTAGGCAACAACTATAATATCGAGAAAGTGTACAAGTATAACAGTTTACAGCTCAAATTAAGACAGTACCGACAGTACAAGAGATGAATGGAAATTAGTTGCCAGTTGTCGGAGCAGCAAAGCATTGCTTGAGCGTTCGGAGCAGCGTATGAGTGCACAAGATGTTCTGATCGAGTTGATTTTAGGCTGCTTCCCGAGGCTCCCTTTTATAGGCTCTGCAAGATTGATCCTGATCCCCAAGTTTCGGCATCAGGTTTGACCTGAGACAGATCGATCGACCGATCCCCGCGTTCGGTCGACCGATAAGGCGGTCTCCTCCTATCCGATCCGCCCGATCCGCTTACTCCACTTCGATCTGGTCAAGAGTTATCCCTGGTTCGGTCGATCGAAACCCTGGTTCGATCGACCGATCCCCTGGTCGAGCCCAGTCCACTCGCTGGAAGTCCGATCAGTTGCTTTGGGGGTTCGATCGACCGATAACACGGTTCGATCGACCGATAACACGGTTCGGTCGACCGATAACCCGGTTCGGTCGACCGATTCCGGTCAATTCTGACCCTGCACAGAATTTGTTAGAAATGTTTTCTTGCAAAATAGAGTTAGAATATAGAAAATATATAAGTAAATAGATTGACAGTCTTTGGACTATCTGATTCTGACTTCGGATTTCTGACCAGAAATCCTAGGTTGAACCGACGCCTACTGTTTCCTCTTCCAGGGAACGCGTCCTCACCTACTCCACTCAGGAGAAGTTACCTTTTGCTAGTTCGATCCTCCAGACCGACTGGACTTTTGCTCGGCACTCGAATTGTAACGCCCGCCCTTCCAGGTAGAACTAAGGCCACCCCGGAGGGACGGACGTCACTGAAACATAGACATCGATTATACTAATGCATATGGATTCATGGCAGCGGAAGACTTATTTAAAATTTTTCTTTTATCATATGCATTTAGTTTACTTATCATGGCATGTGAATCAAAGCATACTGAACATTATCATCATATCATCATTATTCTAACATGAGTAAAATATCATAAGTGTATGAAATACTAGCTGAAATCATCATCATAAGCATAGGTCCAACATTGTTCACATGCATAACTTAGATAATTCAAAGAAACTTAAATAGATCTATCCACCAGCACTTCCACACACATCTTCCTTGCCTTTCCTGCTCTGCTCCCCTTAAACAATCCATTCCTTGCCTTTATCTGCAGTATAAGGAAAACGTGTAGCTATAAGCCAAAGGCTTAGTGAGATCCTTGCCTACCCATAAATCCGAAAAACACATAACATAACATAACATGTAGAAAACATAGCATAGCATAACATAGCATGGAGAGTCATAACATAGAACATATCTTATCATGTAAAAACCATAACAACTCATAGCATAACATGAGGGAAAGCAGAACATAATATATCATATCACATAAGGAGCATAACATATCAAAGTCTATCATGTGAAGGTATATCATGATTCATATCACATTCTTTAAGCACATATCATGAAGCCTATCATATCATGTAAACATGTATCATAACTCATACCTGTTCATAAGGGTGCATAAACATAATTTCATAAATATGTGCATGTAGATGCAATATGTATATTTTTAAAACATGTATCATGGAATGCACATATGCATCATGCTTCTTTCAAAACATATAGTATACATACTTGAATATCATATCATCATCATCATGAGAAGGGCCCTGACTTGTACCACATGTAAACATAAATGCGCGCAATCCCTAGGACAGGGTAGCTAGCCCCGAACCTACTAGGGATCTAGGTCCGTTCATAGTCCGTCGACCTAGGGGCGTACTGAGGAGCCCATCCCTTAACGAGGTCCGTTCATAGTCCGTCGACCCCGGGGCGCTTATGGAGCCCACCCTTGGTACAAGCCATAGAAAGTAAAATATCATGCATATCATATCTCATCATATCATACATGTCATAATTCTTGTCATATCATTAAGAGAGCTCTTGATCCCAACTTAAGGGAAGCATCTCTTTACCATAGCATGAAGAGTGCTCTTGATCACAACTTAAGGGAAGCAATTCTTTTCCATAACATGAAGAGTGCTCTTGGTCCCAGCTTAAGGGAAGCAACTCTTTAGGCTTTTCTTCTTACATAAGCCATTCATACATGCATTATGAAACATAACATGTTCTTATCATAACATAAAGCATAACATGTCATTTTCATATCATCAAACATGGCATATCATCTCATGAACTTAACATACATATCATGAACATGGCATATCATATCATGAGTCTAGCATATCATATTATTAACATGGCATATCATGTCATAAGTCTATCATGTCATATCATAAACATGGCACATCTTATCATAAGACATAGAAATGCAACATATCATAAAGCATGAAAGCTTACTTCACTTATATATCAAAGACTACATATCATGAAAATGCCTAAGCATGTTTGGTTAGGTTTAACTCTTTCCTAACCCAATTTATCCATCTTGGCCGAACCATATCAGTAGGTTTCATCCTCATTTCATTCCATATTAAGCATAGAACTTACCCACATAACATGTAAAACTTAATCTAAGCACATACAAGGTAATATACTTCATGAATAAGTATGTTTGAGTTCAAAACTCTAACCTTAACCCATTTATCTCAATTTGGACAAAACATATCAGTAGGGTTCTTATATCATTTTGTTCCATATGAAGCATAAAATTCATTCACATAGCATGTAAACTTGATCTAAGCACATACAAGGCAATATACTTCATGAATAAGCATGTTTGAGTTCAAAACTCTAACTCTAACCCATTTATCTCAATTTGGACAAAACATATCAGTAGGGTTCTTATATCATTTGGTTCCATATGAAGCATAAAACTTATCCACATAGCATGTAAACTTGATCTAAGCACATACAAGGCAATATACTTCATGAATAAGCATGTTTGAGTTCAAAACTCTAACTCTAACCCATTTATTTCAATTTGGCCGAAACATATCAGTAGGATTTCATATCATTCTACTCCATAAGAAGCATAAGTCTTAACATGTAACATGCACATTTAATCTAAGTTCCTATAGAGCATAGTACAAGTACCTACAAGGAACCATACTTCATGAAAGCCTATTTGAGTTCAAAACTCTAACCCTAACCCTTTTATTTTCATTTGGCCGAAACATATCAGTAGGGTTTCATGTCTTTTTATCCCTTAGGAAGCATAAAACTTAAACATGTAGCATGCACATTTAATCTAAGTACCTATAGAATATTGTACAAGTACTTACAAGGAACCATACTTCATGAATAAGCCTATTTGAGTTCAAAACTCTAACCCTAACCCTTTTATTTTCATTTGGCCGAATCATATCAGTAGAGTTCCATATCATTTTATTCCATAAGAAATATAAAATTTAAACTTATAACAAGCCCATTTAATCTAAGTGCCTACAAGGTATTGTACTTCATGTTCTAAGCATATTTGAGTTCAAAAACTTAAACCCTAACCCATTTATTCAATTTTGCCAACCATATCAGTAGGGTTTACCACCATTTCATTCCATATGAAGCATAAAAACCTTAGTTATAAACATATAAAAATTCATACATCACAAAGAGGTACAACTAGTATGGTTTCTAACTAAAATTCTTGACCTAAGGCCTTATAATCAATTTGGCCGAACCATATAGATAGGTTTCTCTTTTTTTTTTTTTTTTATATTTTTTTCTTCACGACATGAAGAATGAAGACTAAACTAACAACATATGAAATTCATATATCATAGAGTAGAAATTTAAGTATGTGATCAAAGAAAAACTTATTCTAGATCCTTTCTTCCATCCTTGGCCGAATCATGCAACAAGTTCTAAATTTCTTTTTTTTTTTCTTTATAACATGAAACATCTCTTATCACTTGTTAACCCTAAGTAACTACCTATTCTTTATCTTGACCATCTTCTTTCAAGAAAAGTTTTAGAGTTTCGAAAGAGAAAAACATTCTAAAAACCGAAGCTACTTGTACTGCAGTGAGGGGATACTCACATCCTTGCGCTTGTTTTCCTTAGAGATTTAACCTTTTGTTGTGGATCCTTCCTAGAGAAGAGCTTCCTTGCTCCTTGGTCTCGGCAAGAGGATGAGAGGGAGAGAGAGGTCACGTGAGAGTAGGATAGAGAATGAGAGCAAATGACAACTCATCTTTAATTTCCTCCTTTTATTCATTATTTTCCTCCTTTAATTTCTTTTACTCTCTTCATAATTAAGAGAGAAAAGTCTAGCACCCTTCTTGGTGAGTAAGAAAGGAATATTCTAGTGATCCTCTTCGAGAGGCAAGAAGACAACTACTTCTAAGAGAAGAGCCACATTTAATTAGAAGTTTCCTCCTTCCTTCTAATTCTCTTGTAAGTCTAGTGAGTTGCTTCTCACTGCGGTGGGAGTTGTTCGAGCTTGATTTGTTTTCATGGCTTTGAATTTCGTTCCTTTGAATTTGAAGCATGTTGTAAGGTTTTGGTTTGATGTTCCAAGTGAACCCTAAAGAAAGAAGAGAAGGATTAGTTAGGTTTAAGCACGAAGCGATTCTGAAATATGGTCCTAGATTTCCGTAGTAATGTTCTCTTATTAGTTGCATCTTGGTTTTTCCTTGCTGTGCTACAAGGCATGTAGAATAGTTGCAATTTAAGTTCCTTTTGTTTAGTTGCCGTGTGCCTCAAAGAAGGGAAATAGGCCAATGTTCCTTTTGTTTTGAATTCCAGTAGATTGCAGAATAGTATACCTTGTTAACAGAACGTGAAAAACAGCTATGTTCATAAGTTCTTAGTAGCAAATCTTTGTAGTATCGAACATGAAGAAGGATTATCGATTTTGGTTCTTTTTAGTATAAGATAATTCCATGTTGTTAGGTCAATGAAACAATGATTTTGATGTTATGTTTATATTTTTCTTGATTCTGGATGAGATAGCTTTGATAGTATCAGAATGGGTGGTGCTGCTAAATTGGCATGAACAGAACATCCTTTGAAATTTGCTGTGTAATAGGATTTGTGCAGTTCTCTGTTCATTTCTTTAAATATGCAGTTCTAAACCCCTTTGTTGCCAAGTAAACAAAAATGAACTGATTTAATTCGGAAAGTTTCAGTTGGATTCTTAGTAGTTAATCCATGCATGAAGTTTTGATTTCTAGTAGCAATTTTATTGATCCATCTTTTACTTCCCTATGCATGAGTTAGATTTTTATTTGTTAGTTCCTTTGAAGCTAGTTTAAGTTCCGTGAAGCATGATATTCTGTTAATTCCATACAGCAACGATTCCTTATTTTCTAGATTCTATTGCATGCCTAGTAGTTGAATTGGTTTTACAATCACAGCATGCTTAAGTTGTTCTAGTTTCTTATTTGCTATTGGAATAATTCATGAGTATTGCTTGCAGATTTTAGATAAGCTTAGTATGCAGATTTTGATAAGCTTACAGGCTTAATATGCATTAACAATTCTGTTAAGCTTTGCATGCGGTTATGTTAAGCTTTGTATCTGATTTTCGACGTAGGGTGTGTTCTAGTGCAAGTGCTTGATAAAATGCTTAGCTCAATATAATGCTAGCATTTTAATAGCTCGATTAATGCGGTAGAAGCATTTAAAATAACTTATTTAGTCTTGCTTCACTTATATGGGACTACGGTCCGATGGGTGGGCTCCCACATTTAGGTTCAGATAACCTAGTTCTAGGTTCAGATAACCTAGTTAAAGCAAGGTAAGAAAATTAATTATGAAATCAATATTTTATTTTCAGGGCACTGTACTAGATTAGATATCCATTGGGTTGGGCTCCCGATTGTCCCTAGGTTTAGATAACCTAGTAAACCCTACTAGACTGGAACTTGCAATCCGGGTTTAGTTGGGATATCTTATGCAACATCTGATTCGGGCCCATGACATGATTATTATTTTAATCTATTATGTAAATAGTTTTCAAAACTTCACAAATTAGTTATGTGAATACAAGTTAGACTCAGTTTAGCATTAATTAGTTTAGCTTAGGTATCAATTCAGTTTCTTATTGATACACATGATAGTTCTATGATTAGCTTTACATGTTAGTTTTTCAGTTAGTTGATTTCTTTGCTATTTATGAGCATGAGTAGCTATACATGTTAGTTTTTCAGTTAGTTAATTTCTTTGCTATTTATGAGCATGAGTAGCTTTACATGTTAGCTTTCAGTTTTAGCATGTTTTTATTTATATACATGCATATCGAGTTTTTGTGAGTAGGATAGCGCTCACTAAGCTTTTAGCTTATAGATACTATTTTCCTCCTACTACAGATAAAGGAAAAGCTAAAGTATAAGGAAGAAGGAGACAAGGAGATGCTGTGACGGTTTGTGATGTGTGGACTATGGAGATCCTTTGGACTTAGCTAAAGAACTCACTTAGTTTAAGAATTTGTTTAGTTTAATTTCTTATTAAGTTGATAAGAAAATTTTGTAGTAAGAAGTTATGTTTCCGCTTTTCATTACCTGCATGTTTTGATTTATTAAACTGCGTGGTTGTGAAAATATATGTTCCAGCCGCCTGTGGCTGAGTATACTCTGTATGTATTTACGGATATGGTCACCGGTACAGGGGAGACTCTGCCGAAATTTTTCGGTAGGGTTTCCATGTGATTTTTATCATACCGGTTAAGTAGAGTTAGTAGTCAAGTAACGGTCATCCTTAGAGTGTAGTAGTAGTAAGAAGGGTGGTCGTTACACTAACCCTTCTACTTGATTGAATCCTTTAGCTACTAACCTAGCTTTGTTTCTAACTATTTTGCCTTGATCATTTAATTTATTTCTAAAGACCCATTTAGTATCAATTATAGTCTTGTTAATGGGTTTAGACACTAATTCCCAGACTTGATTTCTTTCAAATTGGGCCAATTCTTCTTGCATTGCTAAGGTTCAGTCTGGATCTGGTAGGGCTTCATCTATAGTTTTGGATTCAATTTTGCAAATTAGGGCTATTTGGCTTAGGTTCTTGTAAGATGACCTAGTTCTTGTCACGCCCCAGAGGAGTCTCTGTCCGAAGAAATTTCGGCAGCATCTCTCCTGTACGGCGGACAATCTGAAACTTCTACATAACACATATACCTCAGCCACAGGCGGCTGAAATAATAACAATAAATAAAAAAACAATCGCCACGCAGTTTATATAGATATTCAGCCTCTGGCTGTCACAACCACGCAGTTAAATATAGTAATCACAAACAATAGTACTCTAACTCGAAATCCACCCTACTCAACTACACTCGTAAAGCTCAAATCCGACAAACTCACCTCTTCTGTCGTCCAGGCAGGCATGTAGTAAAAAAAATATCGAATAGAACATCCATCAATATCAAAAGAAAAACATACGATGTCCAAGTATCCAAATAACCAAGTACACACA
Source organism: Zingiber officinale (assembly GCF_018446385.1). Lineage (NCBI taxonomy): Eukaryota > Viridiplantae > Streptophyta > Magnoliopsida > Zingiberales > Zingiberaceae > Zingiber > Zingiber officinale. The sequence continues at coordinate 100,057,338 of NC_056003.1, read as the reverse complement.
TAAACAAATAAGAACCAAACCAAATGGTAAATAAATCCTCGAGGTCTGCAGGGATCTAGCACTACGTGCAGTGAGGACTAGCGACTGGAACTCCCTCCGGACAGCATCAACCTGAAAATAACAACGATGGAGGCGGGGTGAGTCCAACACTCAGCAGGTACAATTGATATGCAAAGTAAAGAAATAACACCTAACACTAATCATGCGTACAGTCTCCTGATATAAGAAAGATAAAAATATGCATCTGAAGTAAACAGGAGAGGAACTGTACTAACCAGGACCCGGTATAAGGACAAACAGTCCGAAAGGTATAGAAGACCTATATGCATGTCAAACATAGGTATCCAAACAATATGCAGCATATAAATGCAGCAAACACAAACAATAAATGCGTCATGGTCACCCCTGACGCCAGTCAGCCAACTCATAACAAAAGTGGGACCGAGTGGGTAGAGCTGTGACAACCGTGCACTCTGCATCACTACCCCTGATGAGTGACCGAGTGGACGGGATGCTGTCGGAGTACATACGTACTCCTACCCCAAATCATAAATGGGGGAGCGCAATGCTCTCATCTCCCGGTACGCTATGACGGGAGGAATCTCTAACGTGCTACAGCTGCGTCACACTACCCATGAGCGGATCAACGGAGCACGGAAGAGTCAACCGACGTGCTACCGCGCGTGTCACGCTACCCATGAGCGTCTAACGGAGCACGAGCGATGATGGCGGCAAAGTGCTCGGCAATAATGGAGCAATCTCTCACACAGCATGCAATCATGCGAATGGTGCATGTCACTAAGCATGGTAATATGCTAAATCAATCTCTGGACATATGATAATGTGCACCAAAGTAAATAAATCATATCAAGGTATACTGATCACATAAGGTATCAAACATAGGTCCTAACATGGTAAAACATGGTTATATCACTACCCATGAACATGTGAAATCAGATAGGTATCAACCCAAAATGCAAACAAACAATCAATCAAACAGGTCACATGTATTGGGCAGTGATTAACCGAAACAAATAAGAAACACAATTAATGCAACATGTTAATTTCATTACTAAGTATATCAAAGACAATAAGTCAAAAGTACCCGCCTCCGATAAAATGGTCCAATCCGGTAATCGAGATACTCGTCTCGCGTCAAAACCCTAAGTCACGAACAAACAGATATATTTTATTTAGCTACAATTTACATAAATAGCTAAATAAATTCTTAAGAACTATTTAGGGCAAAACCCTAAACTAACCTACTAACCATATAATCTAAATTCACTACAAAATGTATCACGATCCTACACTTTATCTCAAATTACAGCCGCTGATTGTTGCTGATCGTTTACTGCTAAAATGAGGGCTGCCGAAATAGGGGCAGTTGCTGGAAACTGTGGCTGGAGTTACTGCTATCTCAGTTTTGTTGTCGTCACTACCCAAGAACAACAACAACACAAGATTACCTTCAAATTTAGTGATCCACTAAACCCTACACCTGCGGACCAAGTCAGAAAGGAAATCAAGAGTGAAATCAAGTGTCACAACCAACTCACCTTGTTGGCTCAGCAGAAAGGAACTAGGGTAGAGATCAAACTCGGCAGGCAAGGTGGCGTTGGCACTGGGGTTCGGCACAGAGGAGGGAAATACAGCCGTGAAGACGGCTAGAACTCGCGGTGGCCGGTGACAAATACCTAGGGCACAGCAACTGGGGGCGGCAGTGTGCAGCGGTGAAGAGGTTAGGGTAGAGGTGGCCGGCGGTGGATCTAGGCACGGCGACGGGTCGGAGTGGCGGCAAGGCGACTAAGGCTCGGCGGCGGGCCAACGCTAGGGCACAGAGGCACATATGAAGCGGCATAGAGAGGAGCGGCACTGCTCCGGGCGGGGGAAAGAGGCGATCGGCGCGCGTGAGGGAGGAGAGGCTAGGGCATGGGGTGGCGTCGGGAGGACAGGCTCGGCTTCACCGAGAAGAGGAGAAGATGAAGGGAGAAACCGCTACAGCCGGCGGTTAGGGCAAAGAGGAGAAAAAAAACAAGGCGGCGTCGGGGAGAAGAGGGCTCGGGCGCAAGGCTTCGATAGGGGAAGAGGGAAACGGCGACAATGAGAAAACCGGAGGAAAAGAAAAACAAATAAAGAAAAGAAATAAAAGAAAAAGCAAATTTTTCCTCGCTTAAATGCGTAGCCTAAACAGGCTTTTCCGGGTCCCATTTTTTATCCCCGTCAACTCGTCCGTACAAGTTCCGAAAAATTTCCGAAAAATTTCCAAAAATTCCTAAAAATTCCCTTATTAATATCCACTTATTTTTCGGTATTTTACAGTTCTGACTCCTTGAGTTGGGGCACCCAAAATTTAGTCAGGTGAGTGATGAGTACTTGTTCTAGTTGGTCTTATATTTGAGTTGGTAATTGGTTCTTGTGATTCATTAACTTCAGGTTGAATTTCGTCATCATCTTCTGTGTTTCTTGAATTAGTATTTTATGTATTATTATTTATTATATTGGGTGATTGTGTGTAACGCCCGAAAATTCTCAAAATTATTTTAGAAATACTCTATGATTTTTCTGGAATTTTAGAATATTTTTAGGGAATTTTTAGAGTAGCAGAAGTAGCAAAAATAAATAGAATCATAAAATAGCCTACGGGGGAATTGAACCCGAGACCTATTAGGTCCTACGACTTATGGTGGACTCTAGTAACCAAGTGAACCCAGCAGGGCCGTGCTGAAAGAAAAGGGAGGCAATTAAATTTATATTAGAGTTGGGCGAAATTACCCACTTAATATAAATAGGGAATTAATAAGCGAAGAGTTATTTTTAACGTAACCTTTCCTCACCCTCACCCTAGCCACGCCGCCCCCTTCTCCTCTTCTTCTCTCGACGCCAACCACAAGCACACTGAGGGTTCCGTCCCTAGGGCCATAGGAGTACTTTCCGCGACGACTCCGACACAAGGACGCTCCCCTCCGCGAGAGGAACGCATAGACGCGAGTAGATCGTCGAAGAGATCTCTCCTCCGGAAAGCCTAGCTATTAGATTTGTAAGAAAATCTGAACAGGAGGTAAGAAACCCCTCACTTGCAGTATAAGTAGCTTCCGTATGATTTTTATGCATTAGTTTAATTATATGCAGTTTTAGGCACACAGGGTGTGCAATTTGTGCACACCGAGTGCTTGATTAAATGCTTAGCTCAGGTAAATGCCACCTTAGGCATTTTAATAGGCTAGATAAATGCAAAAGAAGCATTTTACAGCTTATGTAGTCTTGCTACAGCTTTTATGGGACTAGATGTCCAATGGGTGGGATCCCACAGTCGCCTCTAGGTTCAGACAACTTAGCTCTAGGTTCAGATAACCTAGGAATAGCAAGACGAGAAATAATTAGCTATGTTTAGTATTTTACTTTCTCAGTGGCACTGTACTGGATTAGATATTCATTGGGTTGGGCTCCCATAGTCGTCCCTAGGTTCAGCTAACCTAGTAAACCCTACTAGATTCGGAATTTGCAACCCCGGGTTTAGTTAGGGATGCGCGCATAGCACGTACAGATGTCGGGCCCATCAGCAGCATGATTATTATTTTAATCTACTTATATATATAGTTTTCAAGATTTCATAAAATAGTCATGTGAATTCAGGACAGCTTTAGCATCAGAATAGTATTAGCTTTGTTGGAGTGTATACTGAAAGCCTAAGCTTTTGTAAACATTTGTTTTGAATAAAGAATCACATTTGGTCAAATTATCTACATTTGTTTGTAGTTGTTCAATTAATTTATATTGTAGATAACATAGCATGTGGTGTCACATGCAGAAGATAATGTTATCAGTACCTTATAAATTATAAACAGTAGCTCACGACCAAAATGGAAAGGAACAAATCATTAGAAGGTCGTAGTGTAATTAGGTATTAGTTTATCTTGACTGTATAATTACACTAGTACACTTAGAGTGTATTGAGTAGGACCATTTGAGGTCGTTTCTTTTATACTGACTTTATAAAGGAACAAAGACCTCAGTTATTATGGAAGTGTGTGCTCTTAATCCTAATATAATAACAAGCACATATATTTGATATTTATTTCTTTAATTTATCAATGGGTGAGATTTAGTTCGATGAATCAATAAGCCCGATAAATTGGGAAATGGTATCACTTATAGTGTGTGTTGTTGATTATAGAAGGAAACTGTGTCCTAGAGATACTAGGTTGATAATGTCCTCAAGAGGAGCTCATAAGGATTGTCATGTTAAACCCTGCAGGTGGACTTAGTCCGACATGATATCTTGGACTAAGATATTAATTAAATGAGTTGTCAGTAACTCACTTAATTAGTGGACATTCGATATCTTAAACACAGGGAGACTAACACACTCATAATAAGAAGGAGCCCAAAAATGTAATTTGGGATTGGTGCGGTAGTTCAATAATAGTTCTCTAGTAGAATGAATTATTATTGATAAAATTAAGTTGTGTGTTCGGGGTGAACACGGGATGCTTAATTTTATCGGGAGACCAAAACCAATTCCTCCTCTCGGTCCCTATCGTAGCCTCTTATTTATAGAGTACTATACTCACCTATACCCACCTAAAGGGGGTCGGCCAAGCTAGCTTGGGAACCAAGCTAGGGCCGGCCTAAGCATGAATTGGGGTGGCCGGCCCTAGCTTGAACCCAAGCTAGAGGGGCCGGCCATATTTATTTAAAAAAAAAGAATTTTAATTTTAATTTTTATTATGTGGAAGGTATAATTTATTAAAGAGAATTAAAATTAAAATATCTCTCTTGTAAAAGATTAAAGAAAGAGATTAGATCTCTTTTCTTATTTGTAAATTGGTGAGATATTTTATTTTCTCTTTAAAAATTATTCACATGTTGTAAAATTAAAATTATGGAAATTTCTTTTTATCAACCATGAAGAGATTTTAAAAGGAAATTTTATTTTTTTAAATTTCCAAAGACAAAAAGGAAGTTTTAATTGTTGATTAAAATTATCCTATTTGCTCTACATGAGGTGACCGACCACATACAATTAATTAGGAAAATTTATTTAATTTTTATTAATTAATTGTTGTCAAGGAAAATTAAGGAAATTTTATTATAAATAAATTTCCTAATTTGCCAAGGCTAAGGAATATAAAAGAAGGGGTGAGGGTGCCTTCATGAGACAACTTCTATTATTTTCTCTCCCTCTTTTCCTTGGTGTTGTGGCCGGCCATCGTCCTCTCCCTCTCTTCCTCTTGTGGTGGCCTAATACTTCATCCCTCTTGGAGTTCTTGTGGTGGCCGGATACTACTTGGAGAAGAAGAAGAAGAAGGAGAGAAAGCTAGCATCTCTTGGAGCTTGGTTGGTGTTTTGATCTTCTTCCTTGGTGAAGCTTCCTTATTGTTGGCCGAACCTAGCTAGGAGGAGAAGAAGGTGGTTGGTGGTTTCTCATCTCAGAAAATCGTTACCCACACAACGTCCGAGGTTAGAAGAGGAATACGGTAGAAGATCAAGAGGTCTTTCTAAAAGGTATAACTAGTAATTTTTCTTTCCGCATCATACTAGTTATTTATGGAAATAATACCAAATACAAGAGGCTTACGATTCTAGTATTTCGAATATGTTTTTCGATGTTGTGTTCTTTTGTTTTATTTTTCCTTGTGATTTGATTGTTCTTTTCGGTTAACCTAAAGTTATTTTAGGAAATTAAATATTAGCTTTCCATAAGAAGTTTTGTCTAGTCGGTGGTGGTTGCTCCCATATCCAAGAAGGTCATGTGCCTCGCCACGTCAGTATTGGGAACCAATTATGGAAATTAATATTTAATGGAATTAATAACTTAAGGTGACTTGGGTCGAACGTGTTAAGTTCCGCAGGAGATCCAAGTCAAAACCTAAAAGAACAAATAGATTAAGTTTTGGATCAAACGTGTTAAGTTCCGCAGGTGATCCAAAATTTAATTTAAAAGAACACATGGTAGCTAGGAAAAGGTTCAGACCTTTGTACAAAATTTTTGTACAGTGGAACCTCTAGGTTTTCTGAGTAGCAACCAACAAGCTTAACTCAACTTTTGCACCAGTTTAGTTTTCTGTTGATACAACATGATAGTTTATGACTAGCTCTTATTGCCATGATCAGTTTCTTAGTCCTATGTGTTGTATGCCTTGCCATGCTTAGCATTTTCAGTATGTGTTTCAAATAGCATGTTTTAAAAACATAAATTGCATCGTATGCATGTTTTTGTGAGGTAGATGGTTTCTTACTAAGCTCTCAAGCTTACAGATACTATTTTCCTTATACTGCAGATAAAGGTAAAGGGAAAATGGACTAGCGGAGGCTGGAGGTCAATGCAATGATGAAGATGTGTGTGGAAGGAACTTGGAGTAAAGATCTTGGAGAAATTAGCAAACTAAGACTTTAGTTTTCATATAGTGTTATTTTCCGCACTTCTAGTTATTTTAATGTTTGAATCATGAAAGGCCTAGTTAGATTGTTAGTGCTCATGCTTAGAATGTCAGTTAATCGTTATTAGCATACTTATAACCAGGTTAGAACTTGTATATGTGAATTTGGCACGAAATAGTGCTGAAATAAGAGTTTATTGCGAAATCAGAAATCCCAATCGATCGGTCGATCGATTGGAGGCTTCTCAATCGATCAGCCGATCGATTGAGAATTTCGTATCATGAACAGAAAGCTTCTGGATCGATCATCCGATCAATCCGGATGCAGTCTGTCGCGAACAGAAGGCCCTGGGATCGATCGCTGGATCGATCGGGGGAATTAGCCTCGTGAACAGAGAGCTCCCGAATCGATTCTTAGATCGATTGATTAGCCTGGATCGATCAGCCGATCGATCCAGAATTTTACCCGAGTACAGTAACGAGCTGAATCGATCACTGGATCGATTCGACCATTCCAATCGATCCGTGAATCGATTGGGAGGCCTGATAACAGCTGGAAAATCCTTAGCTCAGTTCCTTGACCATGGGGGATGTAGAATATGTCATGAATAGTTAGATTACACTCCTTAGCACACATAGAATAAAGAAATGATAATAGCTTAGCCAAGTTTTTAATTAGTACAGCTTCCGCATCTAGATTTAGTGATGGTCATGGATATAGTTTAGCACAACATAATGTGACGGTCCGGCCTTACAACGTAGCCAGTAGAAGGTGGGTCGTTACAGAGTGGTATCAGAGCAGAAAAATCCATACTTCCTACACACACATCGGCATTGAACCTGCAGCTTCCAAGTAAGAAACGTCTCTCACTTTATTATGTTCTTTCTTTCATGTTTATAGATACTGTAGCATGTTGATTGGTGATAGTGCTTAACATGATAGTGGTAGTAGTTGTATTAACATGATAGTGGTAGTAGTTGTATAAACATGATTGCTTTAGTTATGTATGTCCTTTGTTCCTTTAGAAATGGCACGAGGACGCCCAGCTAGAAGGGCACCAGCTACTGAGCCTCAGCACGAGGCAGGCAGTTCAGTGCCTCCCCCAGACCTTACAGCATTAGTGGCTCAGTTACAGGAGCAGCTAGCAGAACAGCAACAGGAGATAGCCACCTTAAAGGCTAATCAGCAGAATACTCCCACTGTCACCCCGGAACCAAATCTAGCAACCCCAGTAGTTATGGAGGTTCCACCAGTCCAGCCTACAGCACCAGTGGCCCCAGCAGCAGAGGCAAAGAGAGAAGCCTATCTGATCCAGTGGCAGAGAGTCAAGCCCGAGAACTTCTCAGGCACCAGTGAGCCATGGGATGCTCAAGCCTGGTTCAAAACACTGGAGAGTACGATGGAGCTTACGGGTGGCGGAACATGAAAGGTGAAGTCGCCTCCTTGACAGCGGGAGATGCGTATGTGGTGAGAGAATCGAGCGGCGCCTAGTGAACCGAGATGACATGGGCGGACTTGAGAAAGAATTCTTGAGGAGTTCTTTCACATCTGGGTCCAGCCGCCACTCCGACGAGTTCTCGAGTTTCATCGGGGCAACCTATTAGTAGAGGAAGCCGTGAAGAAATTCAGCAGGCTCGTCTATGCCTGAACTAGTCGGCCACGGAAAAAGAACGAGTCGGTTGATGCTCAAGATCCGAGGCGGAAATAGCAATGAGCGTGGCGGGCGTTCATGGGCGCAAACCACGAGGAATTAGTCAGCGGTGCTCGACCAAGGCACTATCGAACAATATCAGCGGCGAAACAAGTTCTCGAATCAAAGGGCAAGGAGGCTCGGTACTCGGAAACAACGGGGCCCGGTTCTAGCGGAAGGGGAACTCGGCAACAAGCGAAACAGGAGTTACCAAGGGAGGACCGACCAATGACCTAGCTATCCCAAATGTGCTACTTGTGGGAAATTTCACCCAGGAGTTTGTCGCAAGGGCACACGAGGATGCTTTGAGTGTGGACAGGAAGGGCATATGGCTAAGCAGTGCCCAAACAAGACTAGTCTTCCTCAACCACAGCCGATTCAGTACGGAGGCCAGCCAGCTCAATTACATCAGATGCAAGCCGCTCTAGATGGTCCACACATCAGCCAGGGCAGACTAGAAGCCCCTTCAGCTACGACCAATGCGAGGATCTACTCACTCACCAGAGAGGACGTAGCAAATGCCTCGACAGTTGTTACAGGTTAGATTAGTATTTTACAGCAAAGTACAACTGTCTTATTCGATACTGGGGCAACCCATTCTTATGTATCTAGGGCATTTTCCGAAAAGTTAGAAATACCTCCACAGGTACTCCGTGGTCAGTTTTTGACAACACTACCTTCAGGAGAACTTATGGCATCCACGCACTGGCTCAGAGCAGTGCCAGTCATTATAGCAGACAAGGATCTCTTTTGTGATCTGATAGTGCTAGATATGACTGATTATGATGTCATATTTGGAATGGACTTCCTAATCAGATATGGTGCCTCTATCGAGTGCCGTAAATAGAAAGTCATATTCCAACCTGAAGCAGGAGTGCAATTTGAGTATAGCGGAGAATCAAAGAGAAAAGCGAAGAAATTTCTCTCAGCTCTGAAGGCACAGAAATTGTTGGGTTCAAGATGCACGGGATTTTTAGCACATGTAGTCAATGCCAGTCAGGACAAGGACCAACGGCTAGCAGAGGTCCGAGTCGTATATGACTACCCAGCAGTCTTCCCTGAAGAGTTACCAGGCCTAGCACCAAACAGGGAGATTGAATTCAAGATAGAACTCGTTCCCGGCACAAATCCTATCTCCAAAGAACCTTATCGCATGGCTCCAGCAGAACTGAAGGAACTTCATGAGCAACTACACGAGCTGCTTGACAAGGGCTTCATACGTCCGAGTCACTCACCATGGGGAACGCCTGTATTGTTTGTGAAGAAGAAGGACGGGAGCATGCGCCTGTGCATAGACTACAGAGCACTGAACCAAGTCACCATCAAGAACAGGTATCCTCTTCCCAGAATAGATGACCTGTTCGATCAGCTAAAGGGAGCAGCAGTGTTCTCTAAGATAGACCTCAGATCAAGTTATCATCAGGTGAAAGTTAAAGAAGGGGATATACCCAAGACAGCATTCAGGACTAGATACGGACACTACGAGTTCATAGTCATGCCCTTTGGCGTGACAAATGCCCCAGCTACTTTCATGGACCTCATGAACAGAGTATTCAGGGGCTACCTAGATAGATTTGTTATTGTGTTTATCGATGACATTCTTATCTATTCAGGAACTCAGGAAGAACACGCAGAGCACCTGAGAATAGTATTGCAGATCCTCCAGCAGAACCAGTTGTACGCCAAGTTCACGAAATGTGAATTTTGGTTAGATCAGGTAGCCTTCCTGGGTCACATCATCTCAAGGGATGGTATCATGGTAGACCCTAGTAAAATAGAAGCTGTGAGTAACTGGAAGAGACCTAAGAACGTTAGTGAAATCAGAAGCTTTCTGGGATTAGCAGGCTATTACAGAAAATTCGTAGAGGACTTCTCCAGGATAGCCTCCCCACTGACAGCTCTCACCAGAAAGAACAGAAAATTTCAGTGGACAGAGGACTGTGAGAACAGCTTCAGCGAGCTAAAGAGAAAATTGACCAGTGCTCCTATTTTGACTCTACCAGAAAACACAGACAACTTTGATATTTATAGTGATGCCTCTAAATTGGGATTAGGAGCAGTACTGATGCAAAATGGCAAGGTGATCGCCTATGCCTCCAGACAACTCAAGGAATATGAGAAGAATTACCCTACTCATGACCTTGAGCTTGCAGCAGTGGTGTTCGCTCTCAAGATTTGGAGACATTACTTGTATGGAGCTCAGTGCAGAGTGTATACAGATCATCAGAGTCTGAAGTACTTCTTCACTCAGAAGGATCTGAATATGCGACAGCGTAGATGGCTCGAGCTGGTCAAAGATTATGACATAGACATCCTCTACCACCCAGGAAAAGCCAATAAGGTGGCAGACGCACTTAGCAGGAAGTCCGATGCTACCTTACTATCCCTAGCAGCCATGTCACCGCACCTACAGAGAGAGATCACAAATTTTGGTCTCGAACTTATAGTGGGACAGCTCTCTACTATAACATTAGCATCTACCCTGCTTGGTGACATTCAGACAGCTCAGGAGCAGGACCCTGAAATTCAGAAAATCAAGCAGGGGTTAGCAGAATCAGAAAATAGAGAATTCAGAGTGTCCGATAGTGGGGTACTATACTTCGGTGACAGACTCTGTGTTCCATATCAGGAGGAACTAAAGAGGAAGATTTTAGACGAGGCTCACAGGACTCCTTATGCGATGCATCCAGGTTCCACCAAGATGTACCAAGATCTGAAGAAACATTTTGGTGGCCCGGGATGAAAAGAGACATCGCTAGATATGTTAGCACCTGTCTGACCTGTCAGAGGGTCAAGGTAGAACATCAGCGACCAGGAGGAGTTCTACAGCCTATCCAGATCCCAGAATGGAAGTGGGAAGATATTTCTATGGATTTCATAGTGGGACTACCCAAAACCACGAATGATTTTGATACCATCTGGGTAATAGTTGACAGGTTGACTAAATCAGCCCACTTCTTAGCTATCAGAATATCCTACTCCATGGAACAGCTAGCTCAGTTGTATCTCAGGGAGATCGTCAGATTGCATGGAGTCCCACGGACCATTATATCAGATAGAGACAGTAGGTTCACCTCTCACTTCTGGGAGTGTGTACAGTCAGCATTGGGTACTAAGTTGAAATTTAGCACAGCTTTCCATCCTCAGACAGATGGTCAGACGGAGCGGGTAAATCAGGTACTCGAAGATATGCTCCGCGCATGTGCCCTAGACTTCAAGGGAAGTTGGTGCAAATATCTGAGTTTAGCAGAATTTGCATACAACAATAGCTATCAGGCCACTATCGGTATGACACCTTACGAGGCTCTCTATGGGCGGAGGTGTAGATCTCCAATCTGCTGGTATGAGAGTGGTGAACAGAAAGAACTAGAACTTCAGACAGATCTAGTGACAGATACCACAGCAGCTATACAACAGATCCGCCAGAGGATAGAGACAGCTCAGAGCCGCCAGAAAAGCTATGTTGATACACGGCGCAGACCCTTAGAGTTTTCAGTTGGGGATTCAGTGTTCCTCAGAGTAGCTCCCATGAAGGGAGTACTGCGTTTTGGGAAGAAGGGCAAACTAAGTCCCAGATATGTGGGACCATACCTTATCACTAGAAGAGTTGGCAAGGTAGCATATGAGCTAGAGCTACCACAGGAGATGTCAGCCATCCATAATGTATTTCATGTCTCTATGCTGAAGAAGCATATCCCAGATGCCACCCAGGTGATTGAGCACCAGTCGGTACCAGTCCGCGAAGACCTCAGCTATGACAGTCGGCCTATTCAGATAATAGACCGAGCAATTAGGAAATTGCGGAACAGGGAGGTACCATTAGTAAAAGTCATCAGGCAAAGTCACACAGCAGAAGAGGCAACTTGGGAGACAGAAGCCAGTATGAGACAGAAGTACCCAGAATTGTTCTAAGTTCGAGGATGAACTTTTTATAAGGTATGGGGGATTGTAACGCTCGAAAATTCTAAAAATTATTTTAGAAATACTCTATGATTTTTATGAAATTTTAGAATATTTTTAGGGAATTTTTAGAGTAGCAGAAGTAGCAAAAATAAATAGAATCGTAAAATAGCCTACGGGGGAATTGAACCCGAGACCTATTGGGTCCTACGACTTATGGTGGACTCTAGTAACCAAGTGAACCCAGCAGGGCCATGCTGAAAGAAAAGGGAGGCAATTAAATTTATATTAGAGTTGGGCGAAATTACCCACTTAATATAAATAGGGAATTAATAAGCGAAGAGTTATTTTTAACGTAACCTTTCCTCACCCTCACCCTAGCCACGCCGCCCCCTTCTCCTCTTCTTCTCTCGGCGCCAACCACAAGCACACCGAGGGTTCCGTCCCTAGGGCCATAGGAGTACTTTTCGGCGACGACTCCGACACGAGGACGCTCCCCTCCGCGAGAGGAACGCATAGACGCGAGTAGATCGTCGAAGAGATCTCTCCTCCGGAAAGCCTAGCGATTAGATTTGTAAGAAAATTCAAACAGGAGGTAAGAAACCCCTCACCTGCAGTATAAGTAGCTTCCGTATGATTTTTATGCATTAGTTTAATTATATGCAGTTTTAGGCACACAGGGTGTGCAATTTGTGCACATCGAGTGCTTGATTAAATGCTTAGCTCAGGTAAATGTCACCTTAGGCATTTTAATAGCCTAGATAAATGCAATAGAAGCATTTTACAGCTCATGTAATCTTGCTACAGCTTTTATGGGACTAGATGTCCAATGGGTGGGCTCCCACAGTCGCCTCTAGGTTCAGACAACCTAGCTCTAGGTTCAGATAACCTAGGAATAGCAAGACGAGAAATAATTAGCTATGTTTAGTATTTTACTTTCTCAGTGGCGCTGTACTGGATTAGATATTCATTGGGTTGGGCTCCCATAGTCGTCCCTAGGTTCAGCTAACCTAGTAAACCCTACTAGATTCGGAATTTGCAACCCCGGGTTTAGTTAGGGATGCGCGCGTAGCACGTACAGATGTCGGGCCCATCAGCAGCATGATTATTATTTTAATCTACTTATATATATAGTTTTCAAGATTTCATAAACTAGTCATGTGAATTCAGGACAGCTTTAGCATCAGAATAGTATTAGCTTAACTCAGCTTTTGTACCAGTTTAGTTTTCTGTTGATACAACATGATAGTTTATGACTAGCTCTTATTGCCATGATCAGTTTCTTAGTCCTATGTGTTGTATGCCTTGCCATGCTTAGCATTTTCAGTATGTGTTTCAAATAGCATGTTTTAAAAACATAAATTGCATCGTATGCATGTTTTTGTGAGGTAGATGGTTTCTTACTAAGCTCTCAAGCTTACAGATACTATTTTCCTTATACTGCAGATAAAGGTAAAGGGAAAATGGACTAGCGGAGGCTGGAGGTCAATGCAATGATGAAGATGTGTGTGGAAGGAACTTGGAGTAAAGATCTTGGAGAAATTAGCAAACTAAGACTTTAGTTTTCATATAGTGTTATTTTCCGCACTTCTAGTTATTTTAATGTTTGAATCACGAAAGGCCTAGTTAGATTGTTAGTGCTCATGCTTAGAATGTCAGTTAATCGTTATTAGCATACTTATAACCAGGTTAGAACTTGTATATGTGAATTTGGCACGAAATAGTGCTGAAATCAGAGTTTATTGCGAAATCAGAAACCCCAATCGATCGGTCGATCGATTGGAGGCTTCTCAATCGATCAGCCGATCGATTGAGAATTTCGTACCGCGAACAGAAAGCTTCTGGATCGATCATCCGATCGATCAGGATGCAGTCTGTCGCAAACAGAAGGCCCTGGGATCGATCGCTGGATCGATCGGGGGAATTAGCCTCGCGAACAGAGAGCTCCCGAATCGATTCTTAGATCGATTGATTAGCCTGGATCGATCCAAAATTTTACCCGAGTACAGTAACGAGCTGAATCGATCACTGGATCGATTCGACCATTCCAATCGATCCGTGAATCGATTGGGAGGCCTGATAACAGCTGGAAAACCCTTAGCTCAGTTCCTTGACCATGGGGGATGTAGAATATGTCATGAATAGTTAGATTACACCCCTTAGCACACATAGAATAAAGAAATGATAATTGCTTAGCCAAGTTTTTAATTAGTACAGCTTCCGCATCTAGATTTAGTGATGGTCATGGATATAGTTTAGCACAGCATAATGTGACGGTTCGGCCTTACAGCCTAGCCAGTAGAAGGCGGGTCGTTACATTGTGAGATGGTATATTAAATTAGTTAGATTGAATTGATGTGAAGATATTTAAATTGAATTTATTTTAAATTGTTAGACTAAATTCAACCTAAATCCATCTCACCTGATTCTAAGTTATCAATCAGGTAATCAAAAGTAATTTTGTGAGATGGTTGAGTTTGTTTGAGTTAAGTACCTTTTGAAGAATAATTAAGGTAATTAATTTTGAGAAATTTTAAGTTAATTATTTTTTTTAACTTTAAGTTAGTTAATTTGAAACTTTAATTTTAATTTTAATTTAATTTAATTTAAATTTAAATTTTAATTTAATTTAATTTAATTTTAATTTAATTTAATTTAATTTTAATTTAATTCTGATTTAATTTAATTTTAATTTTAATTTAATTTAATTTTAATTTTAATTTAATTTAATTAAATTTAATTTTTATTTTATTTTAATTTATTTTTGTTTTTATTTTTATTTTAATTTAATTTAATTTAATTTAATTTAAATTTTAATTTAATTTTTATTTAATTTAATTTTAATTTATCCTTAGTCGTCTCACCCAATCTAAATGTTTCAATTAAGGGATCTTATAATTTTATGAGATGAATTAGGTTAAATTATAGGGTTTGGTTTAACTTTGTGTTAGATTCAGGTTTAGTTTTGAGATAAACAAATTGGCATTCTTCGGATAAACTTCTGGGCTATGGTGAGTCACTTGGACATCATTAAAGTAACCATGCCTTCGAGGTATTCCAAATAGTCCTATTCACTGAACTTAATACAAAACCTTGGTCTAACTTGTTATGATCCATAAAGGGTAGCTTCGGTTAGTTCCACTTAGCTAAATGCACAGGTCGAATCCATATCTTCCTAGACATGCATAGACTAAGCTTCCCTAACATACTATCATCCAAAATTTCACCAGTACTATAGGGCAAGTTAAACTCGTTCCCTTTCTAATTAGTTCTAATTACGCTGTCGGGTAGCTTGGTTTGGGTTATCCTACCGAGTAGGTTAATTTTGGAGGTGCCAGCTATTCTGGAGCTTCCACCTAAATTATTGATAATTTTATATATTTTATTTAATTTATAGATTAGATTTTTAATTATATTTTAATTATATTCTTTTAATGATTTATCTGCTTATTAATACAGTTTTTCTTTTAGCTCTCCCTGGATCATAGCCTCGATATGGTCTATCAATGTAATGTATTTGATCCTTGGGAACCCAATATTGACCAAGTCCAACTTGATTAACTAAGTTGGACTTGGGTACCTAGGCTTGAACTATCTTACTATTTGGTCTATTAACTAAAGATAGATAGGATCGATATTTAGTTTTAAATCCTAATCCGAATATGTTGTAAATGGCTCTTTGTTTTCGAAGAATTAGGTCAAAGTTCTTGGAGCCCAAAGAAAACAGTTCCAACATTTCTTCAAATCCTTGACCTGAGTTTTCACGCTGGAATTTTCTTCCTCGAGCTTTTGGACTTGAGTTGAGTTTCCAGTCTGAACTGGGTCAGGCAAGGATTCAAAGTTGGTCACTTCTTTAAGGGTTGTTACCTCCTTTAGAAGTAACTTGATCCTAATATTTGATTTTACTAATTTTCGCATTAAATAATTTACTAAGTTGTGTAAACGCGGGATACTTACAGCGGGGTCAGGCCCTTCGGAAACGGATACAGATCTGTGTCTTCTATCAGATTCAGCTTCAAATTCGTCCTCGCTTCCAGTTCCAACATTTTCTTCAAATCCTTGACCTGAGTTTTCACGCTGGAATTTTCTTCCTCGAGCTTTTGGACTTGAGTTGAGTTTCCAGTCTGAACTGGGTCAGGCAAGGATTCGAAGTTGGTCACTTCTTTAAGGGTTGTTACCTCCTTTAGAAGTAACTTGATCCTAATATTTGATTTTACTAATTTTCGCATTAAATAATTTACTAAGTTGTGTAAACGCGGGATACTTACAGCGGGGTCAGGCCCTTCGGAAACGGATACGGATCTGTGGCTTCTATCGGATTCAGCTTCCAATTCGTCCTCGCTTCTAGATTCTTTGATGTAGTCCCGGGCTATCATCACGAGAAAACTCATCTGTTTGAGTTCTTCGTCGTCGGATTCTTCCGAGGATAACTCGTCCCAGGTCGCCTTCAAAGCCTTCTTTTTCCGTTGCTGCTTCTTTGCATCCTTTTGATTTGGGCAGTTGGCTTTGATGTGTCCCTTCTGATTACAGCCGTAGCATGTCACTTCGAATTTTACCTTTGACTTTGGTTGAGCCTCCTTGGATTGAATTGCCTTCTTGAGGTCCTTCTTGATGAAGCCTTTCTTTTTCTTGTAGAGTTTCCTTACTAAGTTAACGAGTTCAGTCGTAAGTTCATCTTCTTCATCGTTTGAGTCAGGTTCTTCTTCTGACTCTGGTTCAGTTCTGAACCTCGACTTCGGTTCGCGCATTCTGCTGCTACCTGCAACCAAAGCTATACCCTTCTCGATCGGGCGTGCATTAGTCTGCTCATGCAATTTAAATTCAGAGAAGAGTTCGTCTAATTTAATTGAAGACAAGTCCTTGGATACCTTATACACATCTACCATAGATATCCACAAGGTATTCCTAGGGAAGGCGTTGAGTGCATACCTTATTACATCTCTGTTCTCCACTTTCTGTCCTATTGCGTGGAGTCCATTCAGCAGATCTTGAATTTTGGCATGAAGCTGGCTTGTTGTCTCTCCTTCCTGTATTTTGATGTTATATAATTTATTGAAAAGCAGATCTCGCTTACTTACCTTGGTTTCTAATGTGCCCTCATGTAGTTCGATTAGTTTTTCCCATAGTTCCTTTGCACTTGAGAACAGTCCTACTCTGTTGAGTTCCTCCTTTGTCAGACCACACTGGAGTATGCAGGTTGCCTTTGCGTTCACCTCTACTTTCTTTATTAAGGATGCATCATAGTTCTGGTATGATACTAATTTGCCTGAGCCGTCAAGTGGGAGTTCGAGGCCTGTCTTGGTGATCATCTAGACTTTGAACTGGGTTTGCAGGTACGCCTCCATCCGACCCTTCCAGTACCCAAAATCGTCTCCGGTGAAAAGCGGTGGTCGAGCAGTGCTATAACCTTCTTGAAGTGCCATTTTAACGCCTGCACACAGAGAAAGGGGGAAAAAAATCTGTTCCAAGACTTGGTCTTGAATTAGTAGTGCGGGATGTATAATAAAAAAATGAACTTAAGTGGTGTTGCACCAACTTCGAGCGAAAGTTTATTCGAAAAAAAACAGATTGGAATATAGCAATTATGCTAATTCCAATCGACTCCGAAAAGTTTAAAAGACACCACGAAAAACTTGCTTGATTGGTGGTTGCACCAAATCGAAGCTACCCCGCTCTGATACCAATTATTGGATCGAAAGTGCTAGGGGGTGAATATCGCTCGTGGCTTTCATTTGTTTTGGATTCGGAAAAATGTTCGAGTTAGAAACAGCGGAAATGATAAACAGAATAACCACAAACACAGAGAGACACTAAGAGTTTACTTGGTTCGGAGCCTAGGGTGACTTCTACTCCAAGGCCCGCGATCGTTGATCGCTTTCGGTGGGAAACAACTATAATATCGAGAAAGTGTACAAGTATAACAGTTTACAGCTCAAATTAAGACAGTACCGACAGTACAAGAGATGAATGGAAATTAGTCGTTAGTTGTCAGAGCAGCAGAGTGTTGCTTGAGCGTTCGGAGCAGTATATGAGTGCACAGGATGTTCTGATCGAGTTGATTTTAGGCTACTTCCCGAGGCTCCCTTTTATAAGCTCTGCAAGACTGATCCGGATCCCCAAGTTTTGGCATCAGGTTTGACCCGAGGCAGATCGGTCGACCGATCCCCGCGTTCAGTCGACTGATCAAGCGGTCTCCTCCTATCCGATCCGCCCGATCTGCTTGCTCCGCTTCGATCTGGTCAAGAGTTATCCCTGGTTCAGTCGACCGAAACCCTGGTTCGGTCGACCGATCCCCTGGTCGAGCCCAGTCCACTCGCTGGAAGTCCGATCAGCTGCTTTGGGGGTTCGGTCGATCGATCCTGGTCAATTCTGACCCTGCACAGAATTTGTTATAAACGTTTTCTTGTAAAACAGAGTTAGAATATAGCAGATATATAAGTAAATAGATTGACAGCCTTTGGACTGTCTGATTCTGACTTTAGATTTCTGACCAGAAATCCTAGGTCGAACCGACGTCTACTGTTCCCTCTTCCGGGGAACGCGTCCTCACCTACTCCACTCAGGAGAAGTTACCTTTTGTCAGTTCGGTCCTCTAGACCGGCTGGACTTTTTCTCGGCGCTCGAATCTTCTGGTCTTCATGCTGACGCCCGCTCCACGACTCGTCCAGACTTTCACCTGGTTCGCGACACCAAGATTTCCACCTAGGGTTACCGCCCCTAGGGTTTTTGCCCGAAGCTCCGACCTGCCAAGACTTTCTGCCTAGGATTACCACCCTCTAGGACCTAGGGTTACTGCCCCCTAGGGTTTTCCATCTGCCTAACCGCAGCTCGGACTTTCCTGCAAAGCTCAATCAACATATCAAATAACACCACACCTTAACTTTGAATCCTTTTGCCATTATCAAAACTCGGGTTCGATCGTCGGATGCTTCCCGCACCAACAATCAATTGTAGATATCTGAACATGTTTTAATTTCATATATTGCGCATCCTATGACTCAACCCAAGTTAAAAATTATAACCTCCCAAAACTTGAGTCCCCTTATATCAGTCACTTCGGGTTGAAGAGAATTCATCCTTGAGTTTAAACTAGTGTTATTAGAATCCACAAAACAAGGACTTAAGTGTTTCATATTAAAGACATCAGATGTCATCAAGTGACTAGAAAGGTACAACCTATAAACTTATCATTGATCTTCTATAATATCTGACAAGCTTTAATCTTTCAATTTTTAAATGGCGACAATGACTATTAACCCGAATCTTATACTTGGTATTGTTCTCATGAATATGACCCCTTTCCAATAGCTATATCAACTGTCATTGTAATTCTTTAGCTTCCTTGGGACTGAGATGATATGCTTGTTAATTAGGTAAACTCCCCTAGAACAATGTCAATTAAATGTTGGATCTCTCATAAGTGGTAACCTAAGAGGAAAATCATTTGGCATCAACTCGGCAAAAATTCCTAGTAGCTGCTGCACTTCTACTGGTAAATCAAGGTATATGGTTATTGCATTGTTCTTACAAGGTAACAAAGCATATTCTATGTCTCCATACTTTATCTCATTGAAAAATCTGGACAAAAAAGTAGGTTATATCATTCACTACTGAAATAAGAGTGGTTCCTTCTCGCCGGGGAATCAACATAATCTTTTTTCCCTTGATGCTAAATCCATTGTGAATAACAATTTGATCATATTGCCAAGGTTGATCTAATAATACATGATGCTAAGGGTATACGTATTCTTTTATCCATCGTGAATAACACTTCGATCATACTGTCAAGGTCAATCCAATATATATGACATACATCTATAGCCACAATATCACACTAAGCATTATCATAATATTTGTTATCAATTGAAAAAAATATGAACATCACCTATCGATTGTTCCCTCACTACCTTTATTCAACCACAATAACTTGTATGTCTTAGGATGGAGCACTACAACAAAATTGCATAAAGACAATACCACAAAGATAATGGTTTTAAGAAAAACTATTGTAAATTTGGCAAAAGACAACGATTTTTGATAAAGTCATTGTCTTTGATGCATCAATTACCCCAAAAAATAATCTTAATAATAATTGGGATAATAATACAATAGACTATTATCAATGAAAATATTTTTACAACACTTAAAATAATATTTCATAAACTGTTATGGTTGTGATAATAAAATAATGATTATAAATGGTTGTCAATCAAATTCTAACCATTGTGTTTCCCCTCGTCAAAATCCTAAACCAATAAACTCTTAATGACCACACTTCTCCTCACTTTAACTTCAGTGTGACACCTCCATCCCTATAACCTTTTCTCCATCTCCCCTCCATGAACCCTAATTTTAGAGCTGCCTCCTTCTTCCTATGACTCATCTCCTTGCTCTCTTCTCCCGCTAAGAGTTCTTCCTATTTGTCTTTCGGGTTTACAAGTCAGTGGTGAGCAATTTTGGTACTTCACCAAAAGTTTCCTCCCCTTCAACCTCAGTATAGAAAGTCCTTCTCGATCTCCAGTCTCCTCTTCTTTTATTCCTCTACAAGTTGGTGCCGAGTGGCGGCAACGGTGCTAGTGGTGGAGGAAATGTGGTGTGAGAAGATTGAGATCAAGCAGATCGAGAATTCCACGAACAAGCAGGTCACCTTCTCTAAGCACCGCAATGGGATCATTAAGTAGATGAGAAAGATCAGCATCCTCTACGAAGAGCAAGTCTCTGTTGTCATATTCTGAAGCTCTGGCAAGATGTTCGAGTACTACAGCCCCTCCACAATGTGAGTTTGCACACGATCTGTTTGTTTTTCTTATGAAAGAAAAGAAAACCTTTTTTGGCTCATTTTTTTGTGTGGTAAGTGAACTTTGAGACTCTAATGATGCTTGCGAATAAAACTGTGTCAGATTGTCAAAGATTTTGGAGAGCTCCTGGATGAACTTCGATGAAAATATCTGGGATGCAAAGCATGAGGTAACATTGCCACAACATAAAGAAAGAAAAAGAGATTGCTCCATTTCATTATAATAGGGGGGATTATCGATTGCAATGTTGTATAACTTGTGAGATGAATAAAGTGGCGAACGGAGCAAACTGTCATGATCCCACTCTTTTCTTGTTTGATCCTTCTATTTCTTTTAACTTCAACCATCTCTGTTGTTGGATCGTGGTGAAGCGAGGAAGTTGAATTCTTTGTTCATTCGTCATTTCGTCTCTTGTCCCTAATCACTTGCTTCGTCTGGTTCGTGTGAAGTGCTCCTTTTATTTTCATTGTAAAACTATGTGTTCATTTCTTGATTGCTCTGTGGATTTCATGGTACCGAGAGTGGAGTTAGGTTTTTTGTTGCGCTGATTGTTTTCGTTTGACTTTCTAGTTTTCGTCCTTAGGGAATTGAGAAATTGATATTAACGACATCGTCGATGTAAACTTAATTTTATTACTATATTTGTTGATCAACAGTAGATGAAAGTTGTTTTTTCTTCGCTCCATCTGGCATATTTTTACCTAGAGGAGTTTTCTATTTGTTCAATTTGTTACTCACTTTAGCTCTTAATTTGGTTCATTATTTGTTTGATCCATGGGCTTCTTTTTTTTATGCTTTATGGTTTAGTTTGCAATTATTGCTTTATGCTTGGCTGTATTTGTAAGCAACATTTTGTATAGAAAGTAGATTTTGAGGATCATGTAATAGTTTTTGAATGACATAAAAATTTGTTTGTATTATTATTTAGTTAAATTAATTTGATATACTATGCCTGAAATGTGTCCTCATTTTTTATATATTCTACTACATATTTTTTATCAATAGAACTAGTTTTTTTTTAAAAAAAAAAAAAAAGAATAAATGTGTCTACTTGTTGCATGGTGTCTTGACTGCTTATGCTTTTTAAAACATTAGTTATCTAAACATGATTGATTTTTTTCCTTTAATGACTTGATGAAATTATTTTTTAGTCTTGCTTTTTTTAAATCTCTTTAGTTTCATTGAGATTGTAGTGTCTCTTTGTAGAAAAGTGAATATATTTGTGAACGGTTCAGGTTATAATGGTTCAGTGGCATATTGGGAGGATTATTCTAGATATGTTAACGATGATGGAAGAGGTGCCTCCACATGTAAGTTGTATCAAAGCCCTATGCTCTCTTGAGCGTCTCATTTTGATGATAGCCTTACTTTATTATTGATCATTTTTTGCCAAATTTGTACTCACAAATTGTTTTGTAATTGTATATGCATGTCAAGGTTTTGATAGCATTTCTAGTTTTTAGCAGGGGGTTTATGGAGACATGTATCATCATGGATATGGCTATGCACAATATAGTCCATATCCTTCACCTGGTTCACCTGTAAAATACCAAAAATAGACAAATATTGATAAGGGAATTTTTTGGAATTTTTGAAAAAATTTCGGGAATTTTTCAGAGATCGTACGAATGAGTTAACGGGGATAAAAACGGGGTTCGGAAAAGCCTGTTTAGACTACCCCGTTTTAAAGAGGAAATGTTTGATTTTCTCCCTTTTTCTTTATTCTTTTTCTTAAATTTTTCTTCGCCGTTTTCTTTCATTGCCGCGCGCCCGAAGCCTCACCCTCTGCCCTAACCGGCGCCGAGTGGTTTTTTAGCGATTTAAGCCGAGCGATTTCCCTTCTTCTTCTTCTCCTCTGCCCGAGCCGAACCCTCCTTCTTCCCTCATCACTAGCGACGCTGCCCTTCTCCACACCGACGCCTCTGCCCTAGCCACCCGGCGTCGCACGACAGTGTCGACGTCGTGTTCTTCTTGGCCGATTCGCCACCGTCGGCCACCAGATCTCGGTCCTTCTTCCGATTTGCCGTCGCGTGCCCTAGCCGAGCCTGCCGACGTCGCTGCCTCTCTGGACCGGAGCAGTGTTGTCCTCAGCCCTAGTTCTCCGGCCGACTCCTCCTCCTTCCCGAGCGACACCGTGCCCTAGATTTGGGCCACAGCCGACCCCCAAACAGCGCTGTGCCCTAGCTTGAAACCGTCGGCCACAGTTCGATCTCTCCGGTGATCACTTTTGTTACTGTCCCTGCTGTTCCCTAGCGCCGGCAGAGAGAAAACCAAAGGAAGAACTTGGCTTCGTGCAGGTAAGGCATATTTGGGTATTAGATTTTTGACTGGGATGCTGACACATAGGGAGTAGTAGTTCTTTGCAGTGTAGGCAACAGAACTGTGGCAACAATAGTTCCGGCAAGCAAATTTTCGACAGCAGCTCTAGTTGGCCGTGGATTAATAGGAGAGGTTTCGGATTGAGGGTAAGGAGTTGATTGTTTCTTGCTGTAGCTTAAATCCAATTTGTATCTAAGGGTGGATTAGGGATTTGAAAACTAACCCTAATTAACCGTTGGATTTAATTTGGGTAGATTGAGATTTATGGTTTAGGGGTTTTCCCTAAAATTGTTCTTAAAGATTTTTATTTGGCTA
Organism: Zingiber officinale; assembly: GCF_018446385.1. Lineage (NCBI taxonomy): Eukaryota > Viridiplantae > Streptophyta > Magnoliopsida > Zingiberales > Zingiberaceae > Zingiber > Zingiber officinale. Next base: position 100,033,932 of record NC_056003.1, on the reverse strand, counting down.
TTCGTTTAATTTGTAGCTAAATAAAAATGTATGTTTGGTATTACAGGACTTTGACGCGAGACGAGTATCTCGGAGTCGGAATTGGACCTTTCTTTTGTCGGAGACGGGTACTTTTGACTTATGTCATTTGATATACATAGTAGTGAATATAACAAGTTGCATTAATTATGTTCTTATTTGTTCCGGTTAATCACTACCCGAAACTTGTTACATGATTGATTGATTGCTTGATTTGCATCTCATGTATTCCTTACCTGTTGATACATGCTTATAGGGGTAGTGATATACCATGCTTCACCATGTTCAGGACATAGGTTTTATACCTTCTGTGTACCTTTGATTTGATTTGATTCGTTGACCTATGATGCACTTTTATATATATATGGATTAGGTCAGGATATTTTGTGGTTAGTGTCATGCACCATTTGCATGATTGCATGTTGTGCGATAGTCCGCTCCATTATTGTTGAGCGCATCGCCAGTTACATGGATCTGCACACACCACCACTCATGGGTTAGTGGTCGATTCAGGCAGAGTGTGTTGCAACAGGGACTCTGTTAGGCACCGTTGGTCCGCTCATGGGTAGTGTGACACAACGTGTTATCCGGCAGGGATTCCTCCCCGTCATCGTGTACCGGGAGTTGAGAGCATTGCGCTCCCCCATTTATGATTTGGGGTAGGAGGATAGGTGTACTCCGACAGCATCCCGTCCACTCGGTCACTCATCAGGAGTAGTGACGACAGAGTGCACGGTTGTCACAGCCCTACCCACTCGGCCTCACTTTTGTGTGAGATGGTTGACTGGCGTCAGGGGTGACCAGGACACATCATTGGCATCATATGCATGATGCATTTATTGCTTGTGTTTGTGTTTGATGCATTTATATGCTGCATATTGTTTGGATACCTATGTTTGACATGCATACAGGATTTCTATATCACTCGGACTGTTTGTACTTATACCCAGGTCCTGGTTAGTACAGTTTCTCTCCTGTTTACTTCAGATGCATTTTTATCCCCTTTATATCAGGAGACTGTACGCATGATTAATGCTAGGTGTTATTTTCTTACTTTGTATATCAGTTGTACCTGTTGAGTGTTGGACTCATCTCGCCTCCATTGTTGTTATTTTCCAGGTTGATGCTGTCAGGAGAGAGTTCCAGTTGCTAGTCCCTGTAGACCACGAGGACTTATTTATCTTTTGGTTTCTTATTTAAACGGTGTTAGACTTATTCTATTTGAGGATTTGGTTATTGTATGAATTCTTATGATCGATGGATTTTTGTATGGTTTGGATTTGTTCTACTACATGCCTGCCTGGACGGCAGAAGAGGTAAGTTGATCTTATCGTCGAATTTGAGCTTTACGAGTGTAGTTGAGTAGGGTTGTTTTTGAGTCATATGTTCATTGTTACAGTGTGTTTATTATTAACTGCGTGTGATGGTTATATATATGTTTGTTTATTTATGTTCTTATTCCAGCCGCATGTGGTTGAGGTATGTGGATATGTAGAAAGTTTCAGATTGTCCGCCGTATAGGGGAGATGTTGTCGAAATTTCTTCGAACAGAGACTCCTCCGGGGCGTGACAATTAATTTGGTATCAGAGCCAGGTTTGCGAGACAAACTGGACATTTTCGGATTTTCGTTATGGTTATGTTTTCGGATTTTCGTTTTGGATTTATATGGATTTCCGACGATTTTCTCGTTCGGAATATTTGAGGTCAATTTGGGGACTGGACAGCGACGAAACATATCCAGACAGCAAATAGGTATGATGTTTATTTTATGATTGTTATATTGGTAGTAATATCTGTAATATAACTTAACAGATATGAGGAGATCTACGCGTATTGCGGCGAGATGTAGTGCTGGACGACCACGTACGAGGATCACGGGATCTCTGGATATGCCAGAGATGCCTACTGTTGATGAGCCTGTCAGTTAGGGACAGACTCGGCATATCGCGGGCACGTCGGGATCTCAGACCCCGATGGCTCCTATAGAGGTACCTCCGGTTATGCCGAATGTACCTATCCCTACTGTAGTTCCGGTACCATCAGGGGTACCATTGGCGTTTCCGATGTCTGCTCCAGCGTAGCCTACGGCGTATTCGGCACCACCGTCACCTGGACCTACAGTGTACCCGACACCAATGACACCTGTACCCCCAGTGCCTACAGTAGCAGCAGCTGCTCCACATCCTATACCACTACCTACTGTACCTCTAGCTGCGGCCACTTTTGTTCACCCGGCAGTACCACCGACGACTTATGCACCAGTTTATACAGCAGCACCGGGAGTTCCTCCTCCGGTTTATTCCGCGGTACCACTTGTAGCACCAGTTCCAGTGGTTCCGCTAGTTCCTGTAGCCGTCCCGACACAGCTCACTAATATTGTCGCAGCACGATCTAGGATTCCAGTACTAGCAGAGTCGATGAAGACTCGATTCACACTCTTCCGAGGAGACCTTGATCCGAGTATGGCCCTGTCATGGATAGAGACTATGGAGCAGACCTTCTTCTATATGGCTTGCTCTGAGTGGGAGAAAGCAGAGCTGGCTGCTTTCCATTTACGGGATGAGGCTAACACCTGGTGGATGACACAGCGTTCTATCATCGGCGAGCGGAACGTTACTTGGGCCAGGTTCAGAGAGGCTTTTGAAAGTCGTTTCTTTCCACTATCATATCAGATGGTTCTCCGACAGGATTTCATGAGTCTGCGGCAAAACAATTGCTCAGTGACAGAATATAATACTGAATTCAACCGGTTGGCTAAGTTCTGTCCAGAGTTAGTTGCGGAGGACAGATCCCGCATGATGTAGTTTATACAAGGACTGGATGGTTATCTGCAAGTAAGGCTTGCCGGTTTAGGGATCGTATCTTACTCAGATGCACTGGATCGAGCTTTAATGATAGAGTTAGCTCAGCAGAGAGCATTTCCGGACAGGAAGAGGAAGCATACGGGTCAGGCATCCGGACAGATCCAGCAGACACCGGCGATAGGACAGCAGCAGAGTAGTAGCAGTCGGTCAGGTCAGGGTACTTCTGGGGTATCTCGTAGGCCTCAGAAGTCAGGGCAGTCTTCTTCAGGACGTTCCCGATTTTCCCAGCAGAACCAGCAACCACCTTCCAGCGATACTCACTATTTCCGTTGTGGGTCCAGAGATCACCTTACCCCAGCTTGCTCTCTGGGACAGCCAGTTTGCTATTATTGCAAACTGCCTGGGCACAAGAGCCGAGATTGTCAGCTGAAGGCTCAGCACACGGGTTCCGGAGGGTCAGGTCAGAGGGGACAGTCTAGTCATTCAGGGGCATATCGAGGAGGGCAGAAAGCCCAGTCTTCACATCGTCGGCTGGGGATAGCTTCACCTGCAGCAGCAGCATTTGGCATGCTTGGACAGGAGTACTCCAGTGCTTCCATAGAACCTCAGAGTTATGTTCAAGGACCTTATTATCCGACGCAGGGGCAGTATCAGATGCAGCTTCAGCCTCTAGGCCAGTACCAGACTCAGTCCCAGTCATCGGCACAATATCAGTCACCGTCCTCTCAATCTCCTCTGGCACATTATCCAACATCGCCTCAGTGGCAGGCTTCTGCCCAGCCGCAGCAGCCGCTGGCAGCGCTACCACCTCCTCCTCCGCCAGAGACTGGACGTGTTCGTGCGATTACCAGAGAGGATACGCAGCGAGCCGACGGATCCTTTTTCCGCGGTATGATTTCCATTTATGCATTTTCCGCTGATATATTGATTGATACTGGTAGCTCGCACTCTTTTATATCCCGTACCTTTATGCGGGAGATTGGTAGATTACCTACTTTTAGACTGCAGCGATTGACCGTCTCCCTACCGTCTGGTGATACTTTAGACGTCACCCAGGAGGTCAGAGGTTGCCCGTTAGACTTTGGCAATATGATACTTACGGTAGATCTTCTAGTATTGGAGATGGTCGAGTTTGATATCATTCTTGGCATGGATTGGCTGTCAGTATATCATGCTATCGTTGATTGCCAGACGAGGGTGGTCACCTTCCGGCCTCCGAACCAACCCTCGTGGAGTTTCACTGACATCAGAGATGACGGCATCTCGATTATTTCGACGATTCAGGCGCAGAAGCTGTTGTCTCACGACTATCATGGTTTCCTATTATCTCTGGTTAGTACTGAAGACAGCAGTAGTTCGCAGCTCTCCGAAGTTCCTGTGGTCCGTGAGTACCCGGATGTGTTTCCATAGGAGCTACCTGGTTTGCCTCCCAGAAGGCCAGTGGAGTTCACTATTGAGTTGATTCCGAGAACCGCGCCGACATCGAAAGCTCCTTATCGTATGTCACCAAAAGAGTTGAACGAGCTGAAGGTTCAACTCTAGGAGCTTTTAGACATGGGATTCATTCGCCCTAGTGTTTCCCCATGGGGTTCTCCGGTATTATTTGTCAAGAAAAAAGACGGCACCATGAGGTTATGTATTGACTACAGACAGCTGAATGCAGTGACCGTCAGAAATAAATATCCTTTACCACAGATCGATGATTTGTTTGATCAGCTCAGAGGTACATCAGTGTATTCTAAGATTGATCTGCGGTCCGGATATCATCAGTTGAGGGTCAGAGACTCAGATATCAAGAAGACAGCTTTCCATACGAGATACGGTCATTATGAGTTTTTGGTAATGTCATTTGGGCTTACCAATGCTCCAGCGGTGTTTATGGACTTGATGAACCGTATTTTTCTGGAGTATCTGGATCAGTTTGTTATCGTTTTCATTGATGACATATTGGTCTACTCGCATTCAGAGGAGGAGCATGCACAGCATCTTCGTATAGTCTTGGAGACTCTTAGACGGCATCATTTGTGTCAAGTTCAGCAAGTGTGCGTGGTTATCCTCGATCGGTTTTACGGGACACGTGGTTTCTAGCAGGTATTTGATTGATCCTCAAAGATCGAGACGTCACCGGTTGGGAGCGGTAGTCGATTCGAGAGATCCAGATTTTACGGGATTGGCGGATATTCTTGGCGTTTTGTCGAGGGTTTCTCGCGTATTGCTATGCTGGACACGCCTTACCATGAAAGGCGTGAAGTTCTTATGGTCCGGCTTTCAGGAGCTGGAGCGGAGATTAGTGTCGGCTCCGGTTTGGTTTTACCTTCTAGAGAGGACGGTTGTACTCTACTCCGAGCGTCTCTTGAGGTTTGGGTCTTGTTACGATGCGGCCGCGAGTAGTCTCATATGCTTCTCGGCAGTTGAAGGAGCATGAGAAGAACTACCAGTTCATGATCTGGAGTTAGCTGCCATCATCTTTGCTCGAAGCTTTGGCGGCATCATTTATATGGTATTACATTTGAGATTCTCACCGATCACAAGAGTCTCAAATATATTTTCACTCGGAAGGAGCTTAATCTCCGACGGAGGAGATGGATGGAGTTCCTGAGGACTACGATTGTACCATTAGCTACCACCGGGAAAGCTAATGTGGTTGCGAATGCACTCAGCGAAAGTCGGAGGACTTTGGCTTGCCGGACTTGATCCGGAATTGATTCGTGGTTTCTCCGAGTTAGACCTTGAGGAGCAGGGACAGAGCGGGGTATTCTTGTTACTATGGTTGCTCGATCGTCGATCGGGCAATCCGAGCTCGGTGGTGATCGGCATTTGCGGTTCATTAGCGATCGAGATAGCTTCAGGCGTGAGTTTACGAGACGAGGAGGGTATTATATACTTCCGAGGCAGATTATGCATACCTCAGTCTCATCCGGTCTTACAGGAGCTACTCCAGGAGGCACACCATTCTCGATTTGCGATCCACCCAGGCGGGACCCGTATGTATCGAGACTTGAGGCGTTCCTATTGGTGGAATGGCATGAAGAAAGACATCACAGATTTCGTAGCTAGATGTCTTGTTTGTCAGCAGGTGAAGGCTGAGCACCAGAGACCTGCAGGGTTACTTCAGCGGATTCCTATTCCTGAGTGGAAGTGGGATCACATTACCATGGACTTTATGGTAGGGTTGCCGAGGACACGACGAGGCCATGACGCGATTTGGGTAATCGTTGATCGATTAACCAAATCCGCGCACTTCTTAGCATCCGGAGGACTGATTCTCTGGATCGATTGGCAGATCTGTATTGTCGGGAGATTATCAGACTACATGGTGTTCCGTTGAATATCATTTCGGATAGAGATCCACGGTTCACGTCTCGTTTCTGGCAGAGTCTGCAGCAGGCCTTGGGCACACAGTTCCGTTTCAGTACAGCTTTCCATCCACAGACAGATGGACAGTCAGAGCGGACCATTCAGACTTTAGAGGATCTGTTGAGGTCATGTGTTATGGATTTCGGAGGCAGTTGGGAGGACCATCTGCCGTTAGTAGAGTTTGCCTACAACAACAGCTTTCATTCGGCTATCTAGATGGCACCGTTTGAGGCTTTGTATGATAGACCTTGTCGGACACCCGCCCTCTGGGATGAGGTTGGAGAGGCCCAATTGTTGGGACCTCATAGAGTTCAGCAGGATGCAGAGTTGGTCCGTACTATCAGATGGAGGATGTCAGAGGCGCAGGACCGCCAGAAGAGTTATGCTGATCGGAAATGCAGACCACTAGAGTTCTCTGTTGGTGACCATGTATTTCTGCGAGTTTCACCCACGAAAGGGGTGAAGAGATTTGACCTCAGAGGTAAGCTAGCTCCGCGGTACATTGGCCCTTCCGAGATCTTGGAGAGGATCGGAGCGGTAGCTTACCGACTGGCACTACCACCGTCCTTGTCAGGCGTTCACGATGTATTCCACGTATCTATGCTGCAGAGATACGTGCCCGACCCGACGCATGTGCTGGCAGATATTCCAGTTCCAGTTCAGCCTGACATTTCTTATGAGGAGATTTCGGTACGGATTCTGGACCTGAAGGAGCGTCAATTGCGGAACAAGACTATCCGGTTGGTTAAAGTCGGATGACAGCATCATTCGGATGAGGAGGCTACTTGGGATCTCGAGGATACTATCCGAGCTCGATATACCCATCTTTTTACTTGAGGTATGTGATTTGTTTACCGTTCAGCATTTATACATTTATATCTGTTGTTGGTACTTGCTGATGGTAGATAATGAAATTTGGGGACCAAATTTTTATTAGTGGAGGAGAATATGAAATATCGAAAATAGGCAAATATTGATAAGGGAATTTTCCGAAATTTTTGGAAATTTTTTGGAGCTCGTACGGATTAGTTAACGAGGACAAAAATGGGGTCCGGAAAAACCGGTTTAGGCTGCCCCGTTTTAAAGAGGAAATGTTTGATTTTCTCCCTTTTTCTTTATTCTTTTTCTTAAATTTTTCTTCGCCGTTTTCTTTCATTGCCGCGCGCCCGAAGCCTCACCCTCTCCCCTAACCGGCACCGAGTTGTTTCTTAGCGATTTAAGCCGAGCGATTTCCCTTCTTCTTCTTCTCTTCTGCCCGAGCCGAACCCTCCTTCTTCCCTAATCACTAGCGACGCTGCCCTTCTCCACACCGACGCCTCTGCCCTAGCCACCCGGCGCCGCACGACTGTGTCGACGCCGTGTCCATCTTGGCCGATTCGCCACCGTCGGCCACCAGATCTCGGTCCTTCTTCCGATTTGCCACCGCGTGCCCTAGCCGAGCCTGCCAACGCTGCTGTCTCTCTGGACCGGAGCAGTGTTGTCCTCAGCCCTAGTTCTCCGGCCGACTCCTCCTCCTTCCCGAGCAACACCGTGCCCTAGATTTGGGCCACAGCCGACCCCCAAACAGAGCTGTGCCCTAGCTTGAAACCGTCGGCTACAGTTCGATCTCTCCGGTGATCACTTTTGTTACTGTCCCTGTTGTTCCCTAGCACCGGCAGAGAGAAAACCAGAGGAAGAACTTGGCTTCGTGCAGGTAAGGCATATTTGGGTATTAGATTTTTGACTGGGATGCTGACACAGAGGGAGTAGTAGTTCTTTGCAGTGTAGGCAACAGAACTGTGGCAACAATAGTTCCGGCAAACAAATTTTCGACAGCAGCTCTAGTTGGTCATGGATTAATAAGAGAGGTTTCGGATTGAGGGTAAGGAGTTGATTGTTTCTTGCTGTAGCTTAAATCCAATTTGTATCTAAGGGTTGATTAGGGATTTGAAAACAAACCCTAATTAACCGTTGGATTTAATTTGGGTAGATTGAGATTTATGGTTTAGGGGTTTTCCCTAAAATTGTTCTTAAAGATTTTTATTTGCCTATTTGTTTAAGTTGTAGCTAAATAAAAATGTATGTTTGGTATTACAGGACTTTCCCGCGAGATGAGTATCTCGGAGTCGGAATTGGACCTTTCTTTTGTCGGAGGCGGGTACTTTTGACTTATGTCATTTGATATACATAGTAGTGAATATAACAAGTTGCATTAATTATGTTCTTATTTGTTTCGGTTAATCACTACCCGAAACTTGTTATATGATTGATTGATTGCTTGATTTGCATCTCATGTATTCCTTACCTGTTGATACATGCTTATAGGGGTAGTGATATACCATGCTTCACCATGTTCAGGACCTAGGTTTTATACCTTCTGTGTACCTTTGATTTGATGTGATTCGTTGACCTATGATGCACTTTTATATATATATGGATTAGGTCAGGATATTTTTTGGTTAGTGCCATGCACGATTTGCATGATTGCATGTTGTGCGATAGTCCGCTCCATTATTGTTGAGCACATCGCCAGTTACATGGATCTGCACACACCACCACTCATGGGTTAGTGGTCAATTCAGGCAGAGTGTCTTGCAGCAGGGACTCTGTTAGGCACCGTTGGTCCGCTCATGGGTAGTGTGACACAACGTGTTATCCGGCAGGGATTTCTCCCCGTCATCGTGTACCGGGAGTTGAGAGCATTGCGCTCCCCCATTTATGATTTGGGGTAGGAGGATAGGTGTACTCCGACAACATCCCGTCCACTCGGTCACTCATCAGGAGTAGTGACGACAGAGTGCACGGTTGTCACAGCCCTACCCACTCGGCCTCACTTTTGTGTGAGATGGTTGACTGGCGTCAGGGGTGACCAGGACGCATCATTGGCATCATATGCATGATGCATTTATTGCTTGTGTTTGTGTTTGATGCATTTATATGTTGCATATTGTTTGGATACCTATGTTTGACATGCATACAGGATTTCTATATCACTCGGACTGTTTGTCCTTATACCCAGGTCCTGGTTAGTACAGTTTCTCTCCTGTTTACTTCAGATGCATTTTTATCCTTTTTATATCAGGAGACTGTACGCATGATTAGTGCTAGGTGTTATTTCCTTACTTTGTATATCAGTTGTACCTGCTGAGTGTTGGACTCACCCCGCCTCCATTGTTGTTATTTTCCAGGTTGATGCTGTCAGGAGAGAGTTCCAGTTGCTAGTCCCTGCAGACCACTAGGACTTATTTATCTTTTGGTTTCTTATTTAGACTGTGTTAGACTTATTCTATTTGAGGATTTGGTTATTGTATGGATTCTTATGATCGATGGATTTTTGTATGGTTTGGATTTGTTCTACTACATGCCTGCCTGGACGACAGAAGAGGTAAGTTGATCTTATCGTCAAATTTGAGTTTTACGAGTGTAGTTGAGTAGAGTTGTTTTTGAGTTGTATGTTCATTGTTACAGTGTGTTTATTATTAACTGCGTGTGGTGGTTATATATATGTTTGTTTATTTCTGTTCTTATTCCAGCCGCATGTGGCTGAGGTTTGTGGATATATAGAAAGTTTCAGATTGTCCACCGTACAGGGGAGATGCTGTCGAAATTTCTTCGGACAGAGACTCCTCCGGGGCGTGACAATTAATTTGGTATCTGAGCCAGGTTTGCGAGACAAACTGGACATTTTCGGATTTTCGTTATGGTTATGTTTTCGGATTTTCATTTTGGATTTATATGGATTTCCGGCGATTTTCTCGTTCGGAATTTTTGAGGTCAATTTGGTGATTGGACAGCGACGGAACATCTCCAGACAGCAAATAGGTATGATGTTTATTTAATGATTGTTATATTGGTAGTAATATCTGTAATATAACTTAACAGATATGAGGAGATCTATGCGTATTGCGACGAGATATGGTGCTGGACGACCACGTACGAGGATCACGGGATCTCTGGATATGCCAGAGATGCCTACTGTTGATGAGCCTGTCAGTTAGGGACAGACTCGGCATATCGCGGGCGCGTCGGGATCTCAGACCCCGATGTCTCCTATAGAGGTACCTACCTCAGTTATGCCGAGTGTACCTATCCCTACTGTAGTTCCGGTACCATCAGGGGTACCATTGGCGTTTTCGATGTCTGCTCCAGCGCAGCATACGGCGTATTCGGCACCACCGCCACCTGGACCTACAGTGTACTCGACACTAATGACACCTGTACCTCCAGTGCCTATTGTAGCAGCAGCTGCTCCACATCCGGTACCACTACCTACTGTACCTCCAGCTGCGACCACTTTTGTTCACCCGACAGTACCACCGATGGCTTATGCACCAGTTTATACAGCAGCACCAGGAGTTCCTCCTCCGGTTTATTCCGCGGTACCACTTGCAGCACCAGTTCCATTGGTTTCACCAGTTCCTGCAGCCGTCCCGACACAGCTCACTGATATTGTCGCAGCACGAGCTAGGATTCCAGTACTAGCAGAGTCGATGAAGACTCGATTCACACTCTTCCGAGGGGACCTTGATCCGAGTATGACCCTGTCATGGATAGAGACTTTGGAGCAGACCTTCTTCTATATGGCTTGCTCTGAGTGGGAGAAAGCAGAGCTGGCTGCTTTCCATTTACGGGATGAGGCTAACACCTGGTGGATGACACAGCGTTCTATCATCGGCGAGCGGAACGTTACTTGGGCCAGGTTCAGAGAGACTTTTGAAAGCCGTTTCTTTCCACTATCATATCATATGGTTCTCCGACAGGATTTCATAAGTCTGCGGCAAAACAATTACTCAGTGACAGAATATAATACTGAATTCAACCGGTTGGCTAAGTTCTGTCCAAAGTTAGTTGCGGAGGACAGATCCCGCATGATGCAGTTTATACAGGGACTGGATGGTTATCTGCAAGTAAAGCTTGCCGGTTTAGGGATCGTATCTTACTCAGATGCACTGGATCAAACTTTGATGATAGAGTTAGCTCAGCAGAGAGCATTTCCGGACAAGAAGAGGAAGCATACGGGTCAGGCATCCGGACAGATCCAGCAGACACCGGCGACAGGACAGCAGCAGAGTAGTAGCAGTCGGTCAGGTCAGTGTACTTCTGGGGTATCTCATAGGCCTCAGAAGTCACGGCAGTCTTCTTCAGGACTTTCCCGGTTTTCTCAGCAGAACCAGCAACCACCTTCCAGCGATACTCACTGTTTCCGTTGTGGGTCCAGAGATCACCTTATCCCAGCTTGCTCTCTGGGACAGCTAGTTTGCTATTATTGCAAACTGCCTGGGCACCAGAGTCGAGATTGTCAGCTGAAGGCTCAGCACACGGGTTCCGGAGGGTCAGGTCAGAGGGGATAGTCTAGTCAGTAAGGGGCATATCGAGGAGGGCAGAAAGCCCAATCTTCACATCGTCAGCAGGGGATAGCTTCACCTGCAGCAGCAGCATTTGGCATGCTTGGACAGGAGTACTCCAGTGCTTCCATAACACCTCAGAGTTCTATTCAAGGACCTTATTATCCGACGCAGGGGCAGTATCAGATGCAGCCTCAGCCTCTAGGCCAGTACCAGACTCAGTCCCAGTCATCGGCACAGTATCAGTCACCGTCCTCTCAGTCTCCTCTGGCACATTATCCAGCACCGCCTCAGTGGCAGGCTTCTGCCTAGCCGCTGGCAGCGTTACCACCTCCTCCTCCGCCAGAGACTGGACGTGTTCATGCGATTACCAGAGAGGATGCGCAGCGAGCCGACGGATCCGTTTTCCGCGGTACGATTTCCATTTATGCATTTTCCGCTGATATATTGATTGATACTGGTAGCTCGCACTCTTTTATATCCCGTACCTTTATGCGGGAGATTGGCAGATTACCTACTTTTAGACTATAGCGATTGACCGTCTCCCTACTGTCTGGTGATACTTTAGACGTCACCCAGGAGGTCAGAGGTTGCCCGTTAGACTTTGGCAACATGATACTTACGGTAGATCTTCTAGTATTGGAGATGGTCGAGTTTGATATCATTCTTGGCATGGATTGGCTGTTAGTATATCATGCTACCGTTGATTGCCAGACGAGGGTGGTCACCTTCCGGCCTCCGAACCAACCCTCGTGGAGTTTCACTGGCATCAGAGATGACGGCATCTCGATTATTTCGACGATTCAAGCGCAGAAGCTGCTGTTTCACGGCTGTCATGGTTTCCTATTATCTCTGGTTAGTACTGAAGACAGCAGTAGTTCGCACCTCTCCGAAGTTCCTGTGGTCCGTGAGTACCCGGATGTGTTTCCAGAGGAGCTACCTGGTTTGCCTCCCAAAAGGCCAGTGGAGTTCGCTATTGAGTTGATTCCGGGAATCGCGCCGACATCGAAAGCTCCTTATCGTATGTCACCAAAAGAGTTGAACGAGCTGAAGGTTCAACTCTAGGAGCTTTTAGACATGGGATTCATTCGCCCTAGTGTTTCCCCATGGGGTTCTCTAGTATTATTTGTCAAGAAAAAAGACGGCACCATGAGGTTATGTATTGACTACAGACAGCTGAATGCAGTGACCGTCAGAAATAAATATCCTTTACCACAGATCGAGGATTTGTTTGATCAGCTCAGAGGTACATCAGTGTATTCTAAGATTGATCTGCGGTCCGGATATCATCAGTTGAGGGTCAGAGACTCAGATATCTAGAAGACAGCTTTCCGTACGAGATACGGTCATTATGAGTTTTTGGTAATGCCATTTGGGCTTACCAATGCTCCAGCGGTGTTTATGGACTTGATGAACCGTATTTTTCTGGAGTATCTGGATCAGTTTGTTATCGTTTTCATTGATGACATATTGGTCTACTCGTATTCCGAGGAGGAGCATGCACAGCATCTTCGTATAGTCTTGGAGACTCTTAGACGGCATCAGCTGTACGCGAAGTTCAGCAAGTGTGTATTCTGGTTATCCTAAGTCGGTTTTCTGGGACACGTGGTTTCTAGCAGAGGTATTTCAGTTGATCCTCAGAAGATCGAGGCTGTCACCAGTTGGGAGTCGATTCGAGATCCAGATTTTGGATTGGCGGATATTACCGATGTTTTGTCGAGGGTTTCGCGTATTGCTATCTGTGACATGCCTTACCGGAAAGGCGTGAAGTTCTTGTGGTCCGAGGATTGTGAGACAGCTGGAGCGGAGATTAGTGTCGGCTCAGCTTTGGTTTTACCTTCTAGAGAGGACGGATTTGTACTCTACACCAACGCTTCTCTTCAGGGTTTGGGCGCTGTACTCTGCAGAGTAGTCTCTTATGCTTCTCGACAGTTGAAGGAGCATGAGAAGAACTACCCAGTTCATGATCTGGAGTTAGCTGCCATCATCTTTGCTCTGAAGCTTTGGCGGCATCATTTATATTGTATTACATTTGAGATTCTCACTGATCACAAGAGTCTCAAATATATTTTCACTCAGAAGGAGCTTAATCTCCGACAAAGGAGATGGATAGAGTTCCTGAAGGACTACGATTGTACCATTAGCTACCACCCGGGGAAAGCTAATGTGGTTACAGATGCACTCAGCAGAAAGTCCAGAGGGACTTTGGCTTGCCACCGGACTTCAGTCACGGACTTGATTCAGGGTTACTCTGAGTTAGACCTTGAGGAGCAGGGACAGACAGAGCAAGGTATTCTTGTTACTATGGTTGCTCAGTCGTCGATCAGGACGAAGATCCGAGAGGCTCAGGCTGGTGATCTACATTTGCAGTTCATTAGCAGTCAGATAGCTTCCGGGCAGCAGACCGAGTTTACACGAGACGAGGAGGGTGTTATATACTTCCGAGGCAGATTATGCATACCTCAGTCTCATCCGGTCTTACAGGAGCTACTCCAGGAGGCACACCGTTCTCGATTTGCGATCCATCCAGGCGGGACCCGTATGTATCGAGACTTGAGGCGTTCCTATTGGTGGAACGGCATGAAGAAAGACATCACGGATTTCGTAGCTAGATGTCTTGTTTGTCAGCAGGTGAAGGCTGAGCACCAGAGACGTGCAGGGTTACTTCAGCGGATTCCTATTCCTGAGTGGAAGTGGGATCACATTACCATGGACTTTGTGGTAGGGTTGCCGAGGACACGACGAGGCCATGACGCGATTTGGGAAATCCGCGCACTTCTTAGCGATCCGGAGGACTGATTCTCTGGATCGATTGGCAGATCTGTATTGTCGGGAGATTATCAGACTACATGATGTTCCTTTGAGTATCATTTCGGATAGAGATCCACGGTTCACGTCTCGTTTCTGGCAGAGTCTGCAGTAGGCCTTGGGCACACAGTTCCGTTTCAGTACAGCTTTCCATCCACAGACAGATGGTTTGTCAGAGCGGACCATTCAGACTTTAGAGGATCTGCTGAGGTCATGTGTTATGGATTTCGGAGGCAGTTGGGAGGACCATCTGCCATTAGTAGAGTTTGCCTACAACAACAGCTTTCATTCGGCTATCCAGATGACACCGTTTGAGGCGTTGTATGGTAGACCTTGTCGGACACCCGTCTTCTGAGATGAGGTTGGAGAGGCCCAGTTGTTGGGACCTCATAGAGTTCAGCAGGATGCAGAGTTGGTCCGTACTATCAGACGGAGGATGTCAGAGGCGCAGGACCGCCAGAACGGAGACGCATACCACTAGAGTTCTCTGTTGGCGACCATGTATTTCTGCGAGTTTCACCCACGAAAGGGGTGAAGAGATTTGGCCTCAGAGGTAAGCTAGCTCCGCGGTACATTAGCCCTTTCGAGATCTTGGAGAGGATCGGAGCGGTAGCTTACCGACTGGCACTACCACCGTCCCTGTCAGGCGTTCACGATGTATTCCACGTATCTATGCTGCGGAGATACGTGCCCGACCCGACGCATGTGCTGGCAGATATTCCAGTTCTAGTTCAGCCTGACATTTCTTATGAGGAGATTCCGGTACGGATTCTGGACCGGAAGGAGCGTCAGTTACGGAACAAGACTATCCGGTTGGTTAAAGTCGGATGGCAGCATCATTCGGATGAGGAGACTACTTGGGAGCTCGAGGATACTATCCGAGCTCGATATCCCCATCTTTTTACTTGAAGTATGTGATTTGTTTACCGTTCAGCATTTATACTTTATATCTGTTGTTGGTACTTGCTGATGGTAGATAATGAAATTTGGGGACCAAATTTTTATTATTGGGGGAGAATGTAAAATACCAAAAATAGGCAAATATTGATAAGGGAATTTTTCGAAATTTTTTAAAATTTTTCGGGAATATTTCGGAGCTCGTACGGATGAGTTAACGGGGACAAAAACGGGGTCCGAAAAAGCCTGTTTAGGCTACCCCGTTTTAAAGAGGAAATGTTTGATTTTCTCCCTTTTTCTTTATTCTTTTTCTTAAATTTTTCTTCGCCGTTTTCTTTCATTGCGGCGCGCCCGAAGCCTCACCCTCTGCCCTAACCGGCGCCGAGTTGTTTCTTAGCGATTTAAGCCGAGCGATTTCCCTTCTTCTTCTTCTCTTCTGCCCGAGCCGAACCCTCCTTCTTCCCTCATCACTAGCGACGCTGCCCTTCTCCACACCGACGCCTCTGCCCTAGCCACCCGGCGCCGCACGACTATGTCGACGCCGTGTCCTTCTTGGCCGATTCGCCACCGTCGGCCACCAGATCTCGGTCCTTCTTCCGATTTGCCGCCGCGTGCCCTAGCCGAGCCTCCCGACGCTGCTGCCTCTCTGGACCGAAGCAGTGTTGTCCTCAGCCCTAGTTCTCCGGCCGACTCCTCCTCCTTCCCGAGCCACACCGTGCCCTAGATTTGGGCCACAGCCGACCCCCAAACAGCGCTGTGCCCTAGCTTGAAACCATCGGCCACAGTTCGATCTCTCCGGTGATCACTTTTGTTACTGTCCCTGCTGTTCCCTAGCGCCGGCAGAGAGAAAACCAGAGGAAGAACTTGGCTTCGTGCAGGTAAGGCATATTTGGGTATTAGATTTTTGACTGGGATGCTGACACATAGGGAGTAGTAGTTCTTTGTAGTGTAGGCAACAGAACTGTGGCAACAATAGTTCCGGCAAGCAAATTTTCGACAGCAGCTCTAGTTGGCCGTGGATTAACAGGAGAGGTTTCGGATTGAGGGTAAGGAGTTGATTGTTTCTTGCTGTAGCTTAAATCCAATTTGTATCTAAGGGTTGATTAGGGATTTGAAAACTAACCCTAATTAACCGTTGGATTTAATTTGGGTAGATTGAGATTTATGGTTTAGGGGTTTTCTCTAAAATTGTTCTTAAAGATTTTTATTTGGCTATTCGTTTAATTTGTAGCTAAATAAAAATGTATGTTTGGTATTACAGGACTTTGACGCGAGACGAGTATCTCGGAGTCGGAATTGGACCTTTCTTTTGTCGGAGGCGGGTACTTTTGACTTATGTCATTTGATATACATAGTAGTGAATATATTAAGTTGCAGTAATTATGTTCTTATTTGTTCCGGTTAATCACTACCCGAAACTTGTTACATGATTGATTGATTGCTTGATTTGCATCTCATGTATTCCTTACCTGTTGATACATGCTTATAGGGGTAGTGATATATCATGCTTCACCATGTTCAGGACCTAGGTTTTATACCTTCTGTGTATCTTTGATTTGATTTGATTCGTTGACCTATGATGCACTTTTATATATATATGGATAAGGTCAGGATATTTTGTGGTTAGTGCCATGCACCATTTGCATGATTGCATGCTGTGCGATAGTCCGCTCCATTATTGTTGAGCACATCGCCAGTTACATGGATCTGTACACACCACCACTCATGGGTTAGTGGTCGATTCAGACAGAGTGTGTTGCAGCAGGGACTCTGTTAGGCACCGTTGGTCCGCTCATGGGTAGTGTGACACAACGTGTTATCCGCCAGGGATTCCTCCCCGTCATCGTGTACCGGGAGTTGAGAGCATTGCGCTCCCCCATTTATGATTTGGGGTAGGAGGATAGGTGTACTCCGACAGCATCCCGTCCACTCGGTCACTCATCAGGAGTAGTGACGACAGAGTTCACAGCCCTACCCACTCGGCCTCACTTTTGTGTGAGATGGTTGACTGGCGTCAGGGGTGACCATGACGCATCATTGGCATCATATGCATGATGCATTTATTGCTTGTGTTTGTGTTTGATGCATTTATATGCTGCATATTGTTTGGATACCTATGTTTGACATGCATACAGGATTTCTATATCACTCGGACTGTTTGTACTTATACCCAGGTCCTGGTTAGTACAGTTTCTCTCCTGTTTACTTCAGATGCATTTTTATCCTTCTTTTATCAGGAGACTGTACGCATGATTAGTGTTAGGTGTTATTTCTTTACTTTGTATATCAGTTGTACCTGCTGAGTGTTGGACTCACCCCGCCTCCATTGTTGTTATTTTCCAGGTTGATGCTGTCAGGAGAGAGTTCCAGTTGCTAGTCCCTGCAGACTACGATGACTTATTTATCTTTTGGTTTCTTATTTAGACTGTGTTAGACTTATTCTATTTGAGGATTTGGTTATTATATGGATTCTTATGATCGATGGATTTTTGTATGGTTTGGATTTGTTCTACTACATGCCTGCCTGGACGGCAGAAGAGCTAAGTTGATCTTATCGTCGAATTTGAGCTTTACGAGTATAGTTGAGTAGGGTTGTTTTTGAGTCATATGTTCATTGTTACAGTGTGTTTATTATTAACTGCGTGTGATGGTTATATATATGTTTGTTTATTTCTGTTATTATTCCAGCCGCATGTGGCTGAGGTATGTAGATATGTAGAAAGTTTCAAATTGTCCGTCGTATAGGGGAGATGCTATCAAAATTTCTTCGGACAGAAACTCCTCCGGAGCGTGACATCACCAGTTCCAACTTTGAGGCACAACAATCAGTTATACACATCCCAACATTACCAGTTCCAAGCCACATATTTCCAACCACCGCTGCCTACAAATGCTCCATACACAAGACAAAATCCTAGTTCCAAAGTGAATATTTCTACATCTACTGCAACTGATGTTGCTCCTACTCCAATAGATACAACACAAGCTAGTTCAAATGGTATTGCTAAAGAAAGTACAAATAACAACAACAGAGTTACAAAAATAATACAAAGCCAACATAATATTGCATCAAATATAGGTGGTGCATTTGGTAAAAGCATTTCATCTGGTGGACAATCGCCTTCAGGTTATCAAGACCTAAGATATGGGTTTGATAGCATGTGGTCACCTATTTCATGGTATGATGGTTCTATATTTGCTGATGGGCGGTAGAGACACACTACCACTAATAATGCCTCTTCAATGTCTCCTTATGTTGCGAATACTACATCTATTAGAAATCAGAACTTTCATCCCCTTCCTCATCTTATGGTATGCACATCACTAATAGGTTCTATTAATTGAGTTGTTTATTATGCATTTAAATGAACCAGATTAGTACTTCCTAATAATTAATCTTAGCACTCATAACCATCTAGTAGCAAACCAAACACTTGTCACTGAACTTTAACTTGGTGATATTTTAGTGCCCTAGGACATTATAATAGATGATATTTTAGTGCCCTAGAATTTATAAAAAAAAAATTCTTCCCAAGTGATAGCATTGTTGAATGATTTGTTTAATGATCCTCCAGATTTTATGATTAACAAACAACTTTATGGTAATTAAAAAAAAAAAGAAAAAGAGGAGATAAAAACCTTGACAAGGAAAAGGAAAAAAATAGATGCTAATTTAATAGAAGATTCAATAGGCACATAATCAAACAAAACACCAAGAGTTGAATTTTATCGGCTCATCTAAATTTTATTCACTTATCTATGCCCCTTTATTTATATAGTTAATTTTTTATTGAACAATTTTGTATGATTTGGTATTTTGTTTATGCAGGTGGTATGAAATTTAAGGTAGTCTGGTAACATACTTCTAAGGGATGTTATACTACTGTAGTCTGATAACATACTTACATCTAAAAATAAATTGCCATGATATTAATATTATTTCCATACAAATGACTCCACTTTATCTTCAGTTTCTGAGGAGATTGCCAAGAGTGAAGCCAATAGTCATGTTGAGCTAACTGATTACTCAACCTTGTTTGGGCCAGAACTTAAATTACCTGATGACCAATGGGATGCTTCTTACTTGAATGTGTTGGATGTTGCTGTAATTGAAGAAGGCATTCTCCATGTCCTATTTGGATGCGCTTCACAAGTATGTGTCATGAAATTTCTATTTTTTATATTGTTTAATTATTTACCCCAATTAAAGGAGCCTTACCCTATATTCATCCAAATGATTTCTTTCCGCATGAAATCTATCTTATCTATTAAATTTTCAAGTGTTTATATCCTTTTTATAAAAAATATTCAGCCTCTCCTATGTTGCAAATTGGCAAATACTAATTCAAAATTTGACCCTATTTTAACACTGATACAAGCTCTACTTCCAGGTGAAATCATTATATGTTTTTCATACATTTGGGTTTGTTGCTTTCTTTCTTTAAATTAGATTTTTTTTTGTCTTTGATCTGACAACACTTCACCCTCCAATCACCTGCCCCCTTGATCGAGTTGATGATAGTTTTTCACAGTGGAAACATCCTTCTGTGCATTGATTGCACTCTTTCTCAAGTTCATAAATTTTGCATTTTCATGGTATATAAAAAATGGGTTTATTTTTTCCCTAAACTATCAATATCTTACTACTAATTGTTACTATGGGTAATGACTATGTCATCGTCATCAGTATATCATCCTCTTCTTCATGCTTGTGTGAGATATCTGTCTTCTTTTCTATCATCTCATGTTTGTTTGTTTCTATCAAATTTGCATTATAAATAAAGCCATCTAAGCATGCCATTTATTTTCAAATTATTAGGCAACAACAGCTTGTGTGCTTATTAATCTATGTTCTGGGCCTTTATCACCAAAGATACCTACACTTACAAAGGTTTTGTTATAGTTCCCCATCATGAGTCTCCATCTTATATGAATCAATTCAGTTATGTAACTACTACCACCCCCTTTTTTCAAGTTGATATTGCAATTGAACTCATAGAGGGCCTCTTGGGTGTTATTCAAGTAAGTTCATTTTGTTAATTTCTTACCACAACATCTTATCACTCTGACACTTCCCAACTTTTCCCCCAAATCATCTACCATCTACCGAATTTTTGAAACAAATAATATTATATTCTTCCTTCATGCACATGAAAGATTTCTAATCCTGTTTGTTTTATGTTATTTCCATTAGACTAGCTTATTGCCATGCTTCATAGTTAGTCTGACTCTATCCTCAATCTCCCTATCAGAATGCTCCCCAATCTCTTGTCCGTGCACACTGTGCACTGAAGTATATCTTGTTGGCCATCTTTGCACATGTGGATGATGTGCTAGCAAAATATAAGGTTTGACTTTCTGATAAAGGGTTGATTCACAGATTAAGCATAGCTTTTAAATTTGAGTTTATAGTTATATTAATGATTCTTCTAGCATCTGAGAGATGTTATACCACTACAGCCCTATAACATACTTCTATCTTCTTTTTTTGGTATTTTTATTAATTTTTCTAGTTTATTATAACTCGTATGCACCTAATATAGCTTTTATCTTAAAGGAAAAGTGTATTAACTAGTTTTTATGCCTCTCGTATCTTTTAGTTCCATCTATTATTGCAACACTTGGCAAAAGCTACTAGAGTGGTAAGACTCATTGATGATTCTCTCCTGTTTATTATTCTATCTCTCTTTCAAGTTTCAGTTTGATATGTATACTAATGGATTATAGAGTAGCTAATTTGTAATTCATTTATTTGGAAAAGGAAAGTAGGATTGGTTGTCTGTGACATCAAATACCCTACTTTTGGCTCTTCATATCTTGTGACTTTCATTCTTCCACATTCACTTGAATTATGTTTCATTTTAATTTTCTTGTTTTCTCTTTCTAACTTTCTTTGATTATTTTTGCAATTCGCATTATCTTGGGAAACTCTTTTTCTTAGATTTGGTGGTAGTTATCATTTGTGAAAATTCCTTCAGCAACTAAAATAAGGAGAATACCAGTATTATCGTGAACCAAAATGCAAATGTTTATTGGTGATTTTTCATGTTGTTGTCATTCTAGTGATGCTCTTCCAGTAGTCACAATTAGATGAACTTTTATAATGGGAATTATCCTCTGTTTATGTATGTATTACAGCAATGCCCTAGGAAAGTGACATTTGTTGGTTTCTAAAATTTAACTTGGGCATGGTATTGTCTCTATAGCTGAACTTGGTCACATGCTATGGATGTTGTTTTCTCTCACTAGTAGTGCATAGTAAAATGGATATGTCACACAAGTTGCTTTGTTAAATGCCAATCTGAATGAGGATTATCTAGTATAAATGTGATATATAGTCCACCTTATTTTAGTTACCATACTAGTCCAGATGTAACATATATCTTTTAACATAACCACTAACAGAATTATACTTACCATTGAACAAGGGAATTTCCCCTCATAATTTTCCTGTCTCTTTTGTAACTTTATAGTTTATAGATCTCTATCAGTTAGGCGGTATTTGTAAGATCGATGCGCGCTAGAGGGTGAGGGGGTGAATATTTTTCGTGGCTTTTTTCACGCTTTTTCGGAAAACACAATTGAATAAAACGCAACGAAAGAGCAAGAATAAGAGAAAGAAAAAATAATGTTAACAAGTTTATTTTTACTTAGTTTGGAGCCTTTGACAACTCATACTCCAAGGTCCACAGTTGTTGATCGCTTTTGTTGGACAATCCACTAACAGTTCGAATATTACAAAAATATTGAAGTACAACTTTGAAACAAGTAAAGTATACCGACAACTTTAGGATCTGGAGAGTTGTGCTTTCGGTTGTCGGAGTCGTATCGTTCGATCGTCGGAGTTGCGTCACTTAATCGTCAGAGTCGCGTTGCCCGATCATTGAAGTCGTGTCGTGGAGTAGCAAGATTATTCTTGGAGTAGCGCATAGGAGAAAGATTATGAAAATCAAGTGTCTTGAACCATCTACTCGAGACCCTCTTTTATGGGTTGTTGAAGGCACCTTCAACCCCATTAAAGACACCTCTAGCTCGGATTTCTATCCCCAAATATGCGGTGCCAATAATCTCTATTTTCTGTGAACTTCATTCATTTGAAGGCGCCTTTAAGCTCCTAGAAGGCACCTTCCATTCCTGGTCCAAGGTGCTTTCAGCTCCCTTCCATGCGAAGCTTAAGCTAAGTCACCCGAGGCGCCTCCAATTGCCCTGCAGGCGCTTCGGATTCTGTTCATCTGAGCATTATTTTGTGCATCTCCATTCCTGCAAGGCATATTAGTCCACAAATAAAATATATCCTGTAAAACAAAGTTAGTACAATAAAATATAAATAATAAATTATTTGACAGCCTCCGGACTGTCCGGTTATGACTTTCGGATTTCTCAAAAATCCTAGATCGAACCGACACCTACTATTCCCTCAACAGGGAACGCGCCCTCACTTACTCCTCTCAGGATAAATTAATTTTTTGCCAGATCGGTCCTCCAGACCGTTTGGACTTAACTTCAAGTCTTCATGTTGAACGTCTGCTCCACGACCCGTCCATACTTCCACCAGGTCCGCGACCATCAGGATTTTCACCTAGAGTCCCCAACTCTAGGATTTTGCCCAAAGTGCTCGACCCACCAAGACTTCATTTCCTAACCATAGCTAGGACTTTCCATAACCTAGGGTTACCACCTCCTAGGATCTAGGGTTACCTTCCCCTAGGTTTTTCACCTGCCTAGAATTCACTAGGACTTTTTGCCTAAGAATACTTAGGACTTTCCTACAATATCAATCATACTTGTTAGACAAGTAACTTTAACTTTGAATCCGTTGCCATTATCAAAATACAGATTTGATCGTCTGGTACTCCCTACACTAACAATATTATTTTGTTATATTCCAAAATGAATTTCAATAAATTTTTTCTCCTCCATCACCAATTCTGGATTCCCTTTATGTTGTGAGAATCTACATAAATCTAGTACTTCATATATTTATAATATTGGTCTCATTTTCTCCATATGTGCCAGGATAATATTTGTTCCTCTTTGGCTATTTCATGATGTTACAGCACAAGGGAGGTTCTCCTTACCTACTCCGTCATTGTCTCATGATTGCCATGTATGATTTAACTTCTAATGTCTATTCAAGCAAATGTTTTTTTCTGTTTTTTACGGTGTGGCTTGTAATAATTCAATTTAGTAACCTGGCCTGATATACTTCTTTTTATACAGTGGGCACCTTGTCATGCTATTGTTGAAATACCTTTATTTATTGCCATTGAACTACTTCTTTGTATATATCTTCACAATATAAGTGGTAAGACACAATTGGTTAATAGTCAATTTATATGAACTCTACTCATAGTTTTAATTTGGAATCGCATACAGTTAATGCTGGACGTTATATCAACCTAAAGGTTGTGTTCCTTCCACTTTTGGCCTTTGAGATAACCATTCTTGTTGATAATTTTAGGAATAAATATATTTATATTTGTATTTATGCTATCTTAGAGGGAAATAGCAGGTAAATATATATTTATGCTATCTTAGAGGGAAATAGCAGGTAAATATATTTATGTTTGTATTTATGATTGCACCTTAAATCCAGCTCAGAATTTGCTATTCAAAAGATAACATATTTTGTGTATTAGTGTATGACAGATATAAAACTCATGATTGCATATAATAAAGATTATGATTAGTTGTTGCTTGTTAAGTTCCTCAAGTTGAAGCATGGTTGAAAAAAAGAACGGTCTTTGATATGGAGGAAAATCATTGGAGATTAGCATGGGTATTGACATGTTTCTATTAGTCTGCTTTCTTACTCGTTCTTAAGTTCATCCAATGTGTTGACATTTTCAGATGCTTGCACCACCACCAGGTCAAACCTTTGATGGAGTAGAAGAGACAAAGTTTCCAACTAGTCATCCTTTGGAGAACTCTGAAACTGAGAAGTTCCATTAATTGCTAATTTCAAGAGAGGCGGAATCTACTAGACTTGAGAAATGACAAGTATTGTATTCAATTGTGTATGTATATATATTTGCAAGAAATGATCATTTAAAATGGGATGATATATATATATATGTTTGTAGACAATGGTTTATTATATATATGTTTGTAGATAATGATTTATCATTCTCTAGTGTGTTGAGAAACAACAACAGTTAAATGATTAAAATGATAATATTTCAATATAAATGATAATGGTTAAAAATTATTGTCTAAGACGAAAAAAATCATGAGATATCGATGCGTTGAAAAAGAGAAAGCATTCAAAGACAATGGGTACAATATGTTGTCTCTACACTTGAAATACAATTATTAAAAATTGTTGATAAAGATCCAATAAACGGTGGTAAATTGATATGTTGAAAAAGATAGGGATGTTCAAAGATAACTGTTAAAAACCATGGTCTCTTCATATGAAACACAATAATTTTTCATTGCTGTGTTTCAAGTTGAATCGTTGTGCATCAAATAAAGAGATTCAAGTTGAATCGTTGTGCTTCAAATAAAGAGACAATGATTTTTTCCTAAAATGAAAACGATTTTTTAACTGTTGTGTTTAAAGTAAAAAGATAATAATTTTTAATCGTTGTCTTTAAGTGCCCCTATCTTTATCAACGCATCAATTAACAGGGTTTTCTTGTGTGTCTTTCATAATGGTTTTTAACCATTGTCTATTAGTAATTTTGTTGTAGTGGTGATTCAGCTTCAACTATAATTTTTAGATAGTTTCATCAGATACAACATTATCTCAATTTTCGATGTCAATGATTAACTTATAGACTTTATCTACTACTATACAGATCATGTAAAAAATATTAGTTTTCAACCAATCATCCATGAACCACCCTTAGGAGTCAACAGACTCTTGTAAATGACTAAAGTCTCATGGTCATTGCCATAAAACACCTCGTCAACTTCATCATCATCATACACCGACTAGCTAATCGCCTCGGTCTCATCTTCTATGTCTTCCTCAATCAACAAATTTTTGCCCTTTTAATTAGTAGGTTTCCTACAATCGATTGTCACATGCTTTGTTCATTACAATAAAACACTTGATAGTGGGCTTAGAATTAACCTGCGATGGCTGCTGGATAGGACATGAATCCTGAGGGTGAGCTGGTTGACTATTTTGGTTGACCTTAATCACTATCTCCTATTCTACTTTTTCCAATAGCTAGGGTATGTTGGTAGGCCTTTGAAAATGTTCACAACGAATGAAAATTGAGTACATACTAGAAAGATTGATGCAAGCCCCCTAAATATAGTGTCACCATTTGCTTCTTTGTCTTAAATAGATCATTCCAGGTGGTCAATTGGTAAAATTCTTTTGTATAATCATTGATCTATCTTACACCTTACATCAACACATGAAGTCACTAAAATAAGGTTTGACTGAAATTGAAAGGAAGAAAAAGACTCTTCATCTCCTTTTTTATCTTCTCCCAAATGGTGATCTTGGTTTTATCCTGTTTGTCTTATGAGCGTCGTAACTACTTCCACCAAGTTAATACATGCTAATCCTGTCCGAACGCTGAGTCGACGGACGCTGGGGACGTGGCGCTCTCCTCTATCTTCGACCAGCTACACCAATCTCCGGCGAACCTGCAAGGAAGTCGAGCCGGGAAGGGGTTCCCGGCGACGACCCTCCGATGCTCAAGTCAGACAAGAGGAAAATGAAGTGGCTCCAAAGATGAGAGATCGCATACCTCCAGTGAAGTTTGTGGGCTCTTATATAGAGCTCTAGGGAGGCTTGTGCACACCTGTCGAGGCGTACACGTGTCCTTTACCATACCTCAGCATGGGTTTACCAGAGGAGCATGCCTGACACCATACTGCTACAATCCGAGTACCTCTCTGATGGGACAGCAGAACCTTCCTTCGTATGATTCTGCGTATGGCTTGGTCATCGAACATGCCTGTTGTCAGAAGATGTTCCCCAATGTCTCCTTGTCCTTGTCTCCTTTTTCCTCGAGCCGAGCGTCCATTCGCTTGGCAGGCATTGGTCCGACTGGGAAGATTCCACTCCATCGCGTGCTCGGCTGAGACTGTTCCTTCACACCATTGTTGCTTTACGTCTCGGCCGAACGGGCTGCCCGCTCGGCCCGGTGACCCTATCCACCATGAGCGTCGGAAACCCGACTCCCCGTCGGGCTGTCTTTGATCCCGCTCGGACCTGTTCGGCCGGTCAACCCACTTCTTCTCCGATCGGCCGGACCTCATGCTGACTCTTTTGACTTTTGACCTTTGACCTATACGTTGCGTTGACTCCCCTCCAGAGGGGGTCCCCCGATCTTACCGCCAGATCACTTGTCACGCCCCAGAGGAGTCCCTGTCCGAAGAAATTTCGGCAACACCTCCCCTGTACGGCGGACAATCTGAAACTTCTACATAACCCATATACCTCAGCCACAGGCGGCTGGAATAATAACAGTAAATAAAATCAATCACCACGTAGTTTATATAAGTATTCAGCCTCTGCCTGTCACAACCACGCAGTTAATAAAATAAACAACATAGTAATACTCTGACTCGAAATCAACCCTACACAACTACACTCGTAAAGCCCAAATCCAATTTTTCTTACCTCTTCTGCCGTCCAGGCAGGCATGTAGTAGTATAAAATCGAAAACAAATCCATCAACGAGACAACTTATATAATATCTAAGTATTCAACATCCAAATCCAAATATAGTCAAGTGAGAATCAAAATATAAAACAAACGATAGCAAATAGCTGGAGGTCTGCAGGGGACTAACAACTGGAACTCCCTCCTGACAGCATCAACCTGAAAATAACAACAATGGAGGCGGGGTGAGTCAAATACTCAGCAGGTACAGTTGATATGCAAAGTAAAGAAATAACACTTAACACTAATCATGCGTACAGTCTTCTGACAATAATAAAGATAGATGCAAATCGAAGAGAACAGGAGAGAAACTGTACTAACCAGGACCCGGTAAAAGGACAAACAGTCCGAAAGGTATAAAAGACCTGTATGCATGTCAATCAAGGTATCCAAGCAATGTGCAGCATATAAGAGCAACAAACACAAACACAAACAATAAATGCATCATGCATATGATGTCAATGTCATGGTCACCCCTGACGCCAGTCAGCCGACTCACAACAACAGTGGAACCGAGTGGGTAGGGCTGTGACGACCGTGCACTCTGCATCACTACCCCTGATGAGTGACCGAGTGGACGGGATGCTGTCGGAGTACATACGTACTCCTACCCCAAATCATAAATGGGGGAGCGCCATGCTCTCATCTCCCGGTACACTGTGACGGGGAGGGATCTCTAACGTGCTATACGCTGCGTCACACTACCGGAGCACCGGAAGAGCCAAACTGACGTGCTACCACGCTGTGTCCCGCTACCCATGAGCGTCACAACGGAGCACCGAACAGAGATGAAACTGGCAAAGTGCTTGACAATAAAGGAGCAATCAATCACTCAGCATGCAATCATGCGAATGGTGCATGTCACTAAACATGGTAATATACTAAACCAATCTCTGTGCATATCATAATGTACACCAAAGCGAATGAATCATATCAAGGTATCTGATCATATAAGGTATCAAACCTAGGTCCTGACATGGTAAAATATGGTTATATCACTACCCATGAGCATGTGGAATCAGGTACATATCCATACAAGATGTAAACAAACAATCAATCAACAGGTAGCATGTATCGGGCAGTGATTAACCGAAACAAGTAAGAAACACAATTAATGCATCTTGTTAATTTAATTACTAAGCATATCAAAGACAATAAGTCAAAAGTACCTGCCTCCAATCGAAAAGGTCCAAATCTGACTCCGAGATACTCGTCTCGCGTTAAAGTCCTGTGTCAAACAATAAATCTTTTTATTTAGCTACATTTCACATAAATAGCTAAATACAACCTCTAACCCTAAAATTTGGGTAAAACCCTAATCAAATATAACTCAAGTTAACTAGGGTTAGTTTTATTTAACCTTAACCATTCCACTATTCAGTTTCAATTGAAACCTACACATGAATCCAAATTAACATATAATGCTAACACAACTAGAAATCATCTACAACGAAGACCACAACCCTAAACCTTACCTCAAGTTCCACAGCTTATTCAAGAACAAGAAGATGCTGGAATTGAAGAGTTACTGCCCCATTTAGGTTGATTGCTGTTGGAACAAAGAAATGCTGGAATGAGGGTTGCCGTTAAGGGCTGTTGGCTGCTGGAATTCTTCACTGTTCGGATCAAAAAGATCAAGAAATTAAATTCCAAACCACAACCAAATTCCATAATAACTTGAGCACTTTACCTCTTCCTTTACTGCCTGAAATGACCAAAAACCGGACAAAGCTGCCACTGGAAGCCCTAATGCCAGAAACTCAAGCCGATAACAAGGTGGTTGCTGGCACTCACGACTAGCCGACCAACGCTAGATCACAAGGGCAGTGGCGAGCGAAGGACACTGCAGGAGAGCAGTGTCGGCGATGGCTAGAGCAGAATGGGACGGCTGCGCTGCAAATCTAGGGCACAGCGTTGCCCTAGTCCGTCGGCGAGGAGAAGAGTTGGTCTGCACTGTGAGTTGCGGCCGGCGGTGGCTCTAGGCACAGAGGCGATCGGCGTTAGGCGGGAGGACTCGGCTTCACAGAAGAGGAGAAAAAGAAGAGGAGGGCTCGGCGGAGGGGTTGTACGCTCGAGGAGGAGTAACCGCCGGCGGCGGTTAGGGCAAGGAGGAGAATGGCAGGTGGTGTCGGGATGGCTCGGGTGCGAGGAGGGGGCTAGGGCACGCGGGGAAGGAGTGAACGGCGACAAATAAAAAACCGGAGGAAAAGAAAAAAAACAAATAAAGAAAAGAAATAAAAGAAAAGCAAACTTTTCCTCGCTTAAACGGGTCGCCTAAACAGGCTTTTCCGGGCCCCGTTTTTATCCCCGTTAACTCGTCCGTTCGAGCTCCGAAAAATTCCCGGAAAATTTCCAAAAATTCCGGAAAATTCCCTTATTAATACTCGCCTATTTTCGATATTTTACATTCTCCCCCACTAATAAAAATTTGGTTCCCAAATTTCGTTATCTACCATCAGCAAGTACTAACAACAGACAGAAAGTATAAATGCTGAACGGTAAACTAAATCACATACCTCAAGTGAAAAGATGGGGATATCGAGCTCGGATAATATCCTCGAGCTCTTAAGTAGCCTCCTCGTCCGAATGATGCTGCCATCCGACTTTAACCAGCCGGATAGTCTTGTCCCGCAACTGACGCTCTTTCCGGTCGAGAATCCGTACCGGAACCTCCTCATATGTAATGTCAGGCTGAACTGGAACTGGAATATCTGCCAGCACATGTGTCGGGTCATGTACGTATCTCCTCAGCATCGATACGTGGAACACATCGTGAACGTCTGCCAGGGACGGTGGTAGTGCCAGTCGGTAAGCTACTGCTCCGACCCTCTCCAAGATCTGGAAAGGTCCAATGTATCGCAGGCTAGCTTACCTCTGAGGCCAATCTCTTCACCCCTTTCGTGGGTGAAACTCACAGAAATACATGGTCGCAAATGGAGAACTCTAAGGGTCTCCAACTCCGGTCAGCATAACACTTCTGGCAGTCTTATGCCTCTGACATCCTCTGTCTGATAATATGGACCACTTAGCCTCACATTGAGCTCTATGAGGTCTCAACAACTGGGTCTCTCGGATTCTCGTCCTGATCGACGACTAAGCAACTATGGTAACAAGAATACCCTGCTCTGTCTGTCCCTGCTCCTCAATGTCTAACTCAGAGAAATCCTGAATCAAATCTGTGACCACAACTCGGTGGCAAGCTAAAGTCCCTCTGGACCTCTAGCTAAGTGCATCGGTAACCACATTAGCTTTTCCCAGGTGATGGCTAATCGTACAATCATAACACTTCAGGAACTCCATCTATCTTCTCGGTCAAAGATTAAGTTCCTTCTGAGTGAACAGATATTTGAGACTCCGATGGTCAGTGAGAATCTCAATGTAATATCATACAGGTACTGCCGCCAAATCTTCAGGGCAAAAATAACAGCGACCAACTCCAAATCATGAACTGAGTATTTTCTTCTCAGGCTCCCTCAACTATCGAGAAGCATATAAGAATACTCTACCGTGCTGCACCAGAACAGCACCCATACCCTGTAGAGACGCGTCGGTGTAGAGGACAAATTCGTCCTCTTCCGAAGGTAAAAACCAAAAATCAAAGTCGACACTCGTCTCCGCTTCAGCTCCTAGAAGCTAGTCTTGCAATCCTCAGTCCAAGTAAACTTCACGCCTTCATGGTCACGCGTGAAAGTAGCATAGCTATACGGAAGCAACCCTCGACGAAAGGTCTGTAATATCCTACGAGTCACAAAAGACTGCGGATCTCCTACACTGATTTCGGCTGCTCCCAACGGCAACAACCTCTATCTCCTGTGGAACCACGGTACACTCCTACTGGTGACCGTGTGTCCCAAACATCATAACAAAAGACAATCCAAACCAGCACTACTGATAATCACATATAGATGTTCTCGTCGAATCATCTCTAGATCTATGCAAAGGTAGTGTACGTGACTCACCTCGAATCCGTAATAAATCACAACATCGTCCACAAAGATAATGGAAACCTATCCAAACATCCTCGACATACCAGGATCATCGAGTCCCTGAAAACATCTAAGGCACCGTAAGCCTATATGGCAAAAACCAATACACATAATGTCCGTATCACAGACATTCCTATCCATAAGATCTCCAATAATAAATCGAAAAATCTGATCATCAATAACATAAATCACCAAAGAATAAATCCTCCAGGGTGAGAGCAACGCTACATCACAGGAAACACCACATATGTGGGAGCAACGCTCTACCACAAGAAATCCTCAATATGTGGGAGCAACACTCCACCACAAATAATCTGAAATATGTATCTGCAATAAATATAGGAGCAATGCTCCGCTACCAGCAATCCGTGATATGTGGGAGCAACGCTCCACCACAAACGATCCATAAGTGTACAAGGCACCTAACTATCCAACTAGAGGCTGCACGAGATCACTCAACCATATATCACTGTGGGCAGCCGAAGGTATAAACAACCTAGTAAACAAATCAAATCCATAGTCAACTCTATCATCATCCTAGTGGGTCATCCACTGATAGGAAAATTAGTTGATGGGTTAATTCAACAAATGACATAATGCAGTCACTCCACATTCTGCATTCAGTATAAGTAGAATCATCATACTACTACCAATGTATACACCTAGCACACATGCTCACACAACATATGTATGATCAATAAAATCCTCCAATTATTATACACCAAACATACTCACAACTCAGGTATATTCAGTATGATACCTCCAACAATACATACCGAACACGTGTGAAAAATCAATGTAGGTAAAATCAACAATACACCACAAACAACACTCACATGACATATCTTCACCTATGCCAAGAGTATAACCAACATATACTTCCAATAAAGCATACTAAACTCAGGTGCACTCACAAATCAAACATAATCAAAAAGTTACCTCTGATACCACACCAAACACATATGTACATATCACAACTCAGATTAAATCGACAAAATGCCTCCATCAAAACACCACCGATGTACTTATACTACATCTCGGATTTAATCAACAAGCTATCTTCAATAATACCTCCAGATACATACACCGAACTACATATCTATGATCCACAAGGAACCTTCAAATCATATCAGAACATAGATACATATACTACTTGCAAATGGACAGTCTACCACAGGACTCCTACAACCCAAAACAATCATGATATACATGCAAAATCAGCATACCAGCTCAATCAAAGAGAGACCAACCTTATGCTACCAACACTCATGGGTTACCGATATATCTAAACAAAATTCATGCATATGTATCAAGCATGAATACATCAATCAAAAGCAACCCAAAATAAAGCACCTAATCATCCAGTAACAACCCTGCTATAGGTTCAAAGGAACTAGTATCGGACAAGAAAGATATACACACCATGGTATAACATTGCAAGTCAATGTCATACACTACCAAGACTATATCTAATGGGGAAAATTTTATCATAAATCCAAATGTACTCTTCCAGTATACACTAGTAACGATTATATCCCATAAGTGTTAAGCAATTAGCTCTACACTTCCTTACATCAGCGGGGTCACATATCCCAAAGCACCCTCTAAGTTATCCCACCAGGTATATACAATCCACGGTCAAAATCTTCATGGAATAAGATACATCGATCCTTTATAACCTATCCAAGCCGATAATGATATATGGCTAAATCAGTCATTTTCACGTCAGTACAAAACATGTACTCAAATGTGCTCTAGATACATAACTAAGCACAAATAACCTAAAGGTTCGAACCTCTAAAAATTGAGTATGACAATCCTCTACTGATCAACCAACAAAACTAAATCATTCATCTACTAACTAATCAAGAACACCTTAATCCTTCACAAGCAACTAAGGTATATCCAACCACATAATATCATATGTATAAATGTGTACGACCCAAAAGAAAAAGTCAGAATTTAAGAACATCAAGACACTCTCATTTTTTTATCCTCAAAAATTTCAGCCCACATAATGTCAGATGAATAAGTCTCTACTCCCCATGAGAGCAAATTAATACTCCAAACATCAAATCATTATTTATCCACATAGTTCAATATCAGAGGAAGTAAACATCAATTTTATCATCCTGTTAACTAACCACAACTAACCAGATTTATTAAAATCTCATAGGCACTCTAAACCATAAACTCTCTAGCACCCAATTTATAATCTGATCACGAATTATAATCATCAAACCTGTGAATATCATACATGACACTCACTATGTCACCATCAACGACAACCCAAATAATAGATCATCAAAATAGTTGACACTCACTATGTCACCATCAACGACAACCCAAATAATAGATCATCAAAATAGTTATCCACTAATAGATCATCAAAACAAATATCCAGTAATAGATCATCATACAACCACATAACATTTACTCTCACAAACCATTAGAAATCAACATATCACAATATCTGATCTCCCAATACCCCTCAACCTCAAATCATTCTCAACAATGATCAAACATGATAACTCTCCAATGACCAATTTTCATCGTATCGGATACCCTAATATCCAAAAGACACGAGTATAAAAACTCTACTGGCTAAGTCCACAGGAATATATAGGTATCATCCATTACCCAGCTAACAATAGTAGAGGCTGATATGTGCCTCCATCTCCTAATAGTAGTAACAGAAGCTAAAACTACTGGTGGTAAGATATATAAAATCACCAGAGACTATAATCCTTGATCTCTATTAGGGTCTACCAAGATCAGTGGCTAACCCATCACATGTAATATGGCCACAACAACCAGACAGGTAATAAAGATAAAGTGCTAATAGATGTCCTAACTATCATAAAATAAACATCATACCTATTTGTCGTCTGGAGATGTTCCGTCGCTATCCAGTCCCCAACTTCTGACCTCAAAATTCCGAATGAGAAAATCGCCGGAAATCCATATAAATCCGAAAGGGAAATCCGAAACATAACCATATCGAAAATCCGAAAATGCCCAGTTTGACTCGCAAACCTGGCTAACCCAAATATCCAGAATACCAACAACAGGTATCCGATAAATCTCCAGAACACCAAAAGCAAGTATCATAACCCTGCTCTGATACCAATAAATTGGTATCAGTTAAATCTCAAAATCTAACACACGGAATCCAACCAAGTATCGCCAAACTTTGGCGCTCTGATACCAAATAAATTGGTATCAGGTTATCCCAAATATCCAAAACACAAAGACAACGATCGTAAAACTGCCCTCTGATACCAAATAAATTGGTATCAGAATAAATCTCGAAAATCCAAAACACATAGCAAGTATCGTATAACTTGGCTCTGATACCACTAAATTGTCACGCCCCAGAGGAGTCCCTGTCCGAAGAAATTTCGGCAACACCTCCCCTGTACGGCGGACAATCTGAAACTTCTACATAACCCATATACCTCAGCCACAGGCGGCTGGAATAATAACAGTAAATAAAATCAATCACCACGCAGTTTATATAAGTATTCAGCCTCTGCCTGTCACAACCACGCAGTTAATAAAATAAACAACATAGTAATACTCTGACTCGAAATCAACCCTACACAACTACACTTGTAAAGCCCAAATCCAATTTTTCTTACCTCTTCTGCCGTCCAGGCAGGCATGTAGTAGTATAAAATCGAAAACAAATCCATCAACGAGACAACTTATATAATATCTAAGTATTCAACATCCAAATCCAAATATAGTCAAGTGAGAATCAAAATATAAAACAAACGATAGCAAATAGCTGGAGGTCTGCAGGGGACTAACAACTGGAACTCCCTCCTGACAGCATCAACCTGAAAATAACAACAATGGAGGCGGGGTGAGTCCAATACTCAGCAGGTACAGTTGATATGCAAAGTAAAGAAATAACACTTAGCACTAATCATGCGTACAGTCTCCTGACAATAATAAAGATAGATGCAAATCGAAGAGAACAGGAGAGAAACTGTACTAACCAGGACCCGGTAAAAGGACAAACAGTCCGAAAGGTATAAAAGACCTGTATGCATGTCAATCAAGGTATCCAAGCAATGTGCAGCATATAAGAGCAACAAACACAAACACAAACAATAAATGCATCATGCATATGATGTCAATGTCATGGTCACCCCTGACGCCAGTCAGCCGACTCACAACAATAGTGGAACCGAGTGGGTAGGGCTGTGACGACCGTGCACTCTGCATCACTACCCCTGATGAGTGACCGAGTGGACGGGATGCTGTCGGAGTACCCCAAATCATAAATGGGGGAGCGCCATGCTCTCATCTCCCGGTACACTGTGACGGGGAGGGATCTCTAACGTGCTATACGCTGCGTCACACTACCCATGAGCGGACCAACGGAGCACCGGAAGAGCCAAACTGACGTGCTACCACGCTGTGTCCCGCTACCCATGAGCGTCACAACGGAGCACCGAACAGAGATGAAACTGGCAAAGTGCTTGACAATAAAGGAGCAATCAATCACTCAGCATGCAATCATGCGAATGGTGCATGTCACTAAACATGGTAATATACTAAACCAATCTCTGTGCATATCATAATGTACACCAAAGCGAATGAATCATATCAAGGTATCTGATCATATAAGGTATCAAACCTAGGTCCTGACATGGTAAAATATGGTTATATCACTACCCATGAGCATGTGGAATCAGGTACATATCCATACAAGATGTAAACAAACAATCAATCAACAGGTAGCATGTATCGGGCAGTGATTAACCGAAACAAGTAAGAAACACAATTAATGCATCTTGTTAATTTAATTACTAAGCATATCAAAGACAATAAGTCAAAAGTACCCGCCTCCAATCGAAAAGGTCCAAATTTGACTCCGAGATACTCGTCTCGCGTTAAAGTCCTGTGTCAAACAATAAATCTTTTTATTTAGCTACATTTCACATAAATAGCTAAATACAACCTCTAACCCTAAAATTTGGGTAAAACCCTAATCAAATATAACTCAAGTTAACTAGGGTTAGTTTTATTTAACCTTAACCATTCCACTATTCAGTTTCAATTGAAACCTACATATGAATCCAAATTAACATATAATGCTAACACAACTAGAAATCATCTACAACGAAGACCACAACCCTAAACCTTACCTCAAGTTCCACAGCTTATTCAAGAACAAGAAGATGCTGGAATTGAAGAGTTACTGCCCCATTTAGGTTGATTGCTGTTGGAACAAAGAAATGCTGGAATGAGGGTTGCCGTTAAGGGCTGTTGGCTGCTGGAATTCTTCACTATTCGGATCAAAAAGATCAAGAAATCAACTTCCAAACCACAACCAAATTCCATAATAACTTGAGCACTTTACCTCTTCTTTTACTGCCTGAAATGACCAAAAACCGGACAAAGCTGCCACTG
Source organism: Zingiber officinale (assembly GCF_018446385.1). Taxonomy (NCBI): domain Eukaryota; kingdom Viridiplantae; phylum Streptophyta; class Magnoliopsida; order Zingiberales; family Zingiberaceae; genus Zingiber; species Zingiber officinale. The sequence continues at coordinate 99,997,684 of NC_056003.1, read as the reverse complement.
GAAGCCCTAATGCCAGAAACTCAAGCCGATAACAAGGTGGTTGCTGGCACTCACGACTAGCCGACCAACGCTAGATCACAAGGGCAGTGGCGAGCGAAGGACACTGCAGGAGAGTAGTGTCGGCGATGGCTAGAGCAGAATGGGACGGCGGCGCTGCAAATCTAGGGCACAGCGTTGCCCTAGTCCGTCGGCGAGGAGAAGAGTTGGTCTGCACTGTGAGTTGCGGCCGGCGGTGGCTCTAGGCACAGAGGCGATCGGCGTTAGGCGGGAGGACTCGGCTTCACAGAAGAGGAGAAAAAGAAGAGGAGGGCTCGGCGGAGGGGTTGTACGCTCGAGGAGGAGTAACCGCCGCCGGCGGTTAGGGCAAGGAGGAGAATGGCAGGCGGTGTCGGGATGGCTCGGGTGCAAGGAGGGGGCTAGGGCACGCGGGGAAGGAGTGAACGGCGACAAATAAAAAACCGGAGGAAAAGAAAAAAAACAAATAAAGAAAAGAAATAAAAGAAAAGCAAACTTTTCCTCGCTTAAACGGGTCGCCTAAACAGGCCTTTCCGGGCCCCGTTTTTATCCCCGTTAACTCGTCCGTTCGAGCTCCGAAAAATTCCCGGAAAATTTCCAAAAATTTCGAAAAATTCCCTTATTAATACTCGCCTATTTTCGATATTTTACATCACTTGCCTTCCCTTCAAGTCTAGTCGAAGGAGGCGATTAGTCCGATTGACTGGACCGCAGTCACGCCGAGCGGCGTCTCTGTGAAACTATCCTCCGCTCGACCCCCACGGGGGTAGCTATAACGTCAGTCAACGCCAACATTCCTCAGATCTCTTCGAAATTTACGTCAATATTCGACATTAAGGCCGAGCATGCGCTCATTAAATGCACTCCAGTGACCGAATGCCACGTGGCGTTGCTGCCGTCATCGTACGGCGGCGGCGTCGCGGGCGACGAGACCGAGGCGGTTTAAAATGGACGGCTCGATGCGTGCTTCAGTTCCCGTGACCTGCATCGGACGGTTGAGGCCGATCGGGCCCAACCTTATAAAGCTTTCGCCTTCTTCCTTCGCTGCATTTCTCCTCTCGCGTGCCCAGAAGCTTCCTTTGGCATTTCAGTGCTCCGGCAGCTTCGGTTCTCCTTTTTCCGGCGATTCCGTGTTCTTCGTTGATCTTCATTCTTCTCTGTAAGGTTCTTCTTCTTTTCTATCTTTGGTTCTTCTGTTTTCTTTGCGTTTCTTTCCCGAGTTTTGGTCCTCTGGGCACTGTTTCGTTTGTCATCTTCTTCCTTCCATCATCTGCCTTTCTTCGCCTTTTGTTGTTTCGCCCGTTCGGCTAATGGCCAGTTCCTCTCAGCCTCAAGACCAAGCCCTCGGCCCGTGGTATACCACCATGGAGTCGCGCTTCGATCGGCGCGACGTCGATATTCTGATGGATAATTTTGACATCCCCTCTGATTTTGAACTTATCTTACCCTCCCCCTCCGCTCGGCCACACAAACCGCCGCGCGGAGCTTTCTGTGTTTTCCGCGACCAGTTCATAGCCGGTCTGCGTTTTCCAATCCATCCCTTTATTGTAGAAGTTTGTAACTTTTTCGGCATTCCGCTCGGAAGCTTAGTCCCTAACACCTTCTGCTTTCTATGCGGCGTTGTTGTCTTGTTCAAAATCCACAACATTCCCTTCCGACTGGAGGTCTTCTACTATTTTTATTACCCTAAACAGTCCGAGCTGGGTACTTACATGTTCCAGGCTCGGCCCAGTTTAGTCTTCTTTAATAAACTGCTCTCTTCCAATAAACATTGGAAAGAGTACTACTTCTATCTTCGTCTTCCCGAACGGGCCTCCTTCCGAACCCAGTGGCAGGTCGGACCGCCAATTTCCCCTGAGCTAAAGAGGTTCAAGACCCGACCAGACTATCTTCATGCTGCCAACATGCTAGCCGGTCTGAAGTTTGATATCAACAAGTTCTTACCTGAAGGGGTGATGTACATATTCGGTCTGAGTCTGATCCGGACTCCCCTCCCGAGCGGCTTCGGTAAGAATTTTACTTATGCATTCGCCTTGATTGCTAACTGATTTTCTCCTTTTTCCTTTGCAGTGGACATTGTCATGGAATCCGTAATGGCCGGGATTTTGAAGTGGAAGCGGCAGCGCTTGAGGCCGCAGCTTCCAAAGAGATGGAGCAATTGGGCATCACCCCGGTCGGCTCTAACGAAGGGGAGAGCGGGACTCACGAGGAGTCGGCTGCTCAAGCTTCCGCCCGGGATGTGGCCAGAGGCGCCACCCCTAGCAGGGGGCCAACTGTCCAGGAGGAAGGCTCCGCTCAGGAGGAAGAGCGCCCTCTCTGACAAAAGAGGCGCCGAACGGAGACACCACTTCGCTATGCCACTTCCGCGGTCCAGCCGTCCGAACGGACCACCACCGATTCTCACGACAAAGCCCCGGCGGTTGAGGCGATTTTGTCCGATCGGACCCCATCCCAGTTGGATGCGTCCGCGGACCCCCTCGAGGCCATTCCTGTCAGCGCCCTTCCGCCCGCTCCCCGCCAAGTCCAACGTTCGGCCATTTTGTCCCAGTTTTCTGCGCCAGCCTCCGATCCTTCCCCAACTTCCGCTCAGACGACTCTCGGTCGGCACCATACCATCAGGGTCTCCTTGCATCTCCCCACTGAAGAGTTGATGCCCGAGTCCGATCGGCCAACCACGCCCGAGCACACGATCACACTGAAGGGGCCTCTAGCCGAAATGTGGGCCGACGCTCGAGCACGCGTCCCTATGATTCCACTCAGCAATCTGGCCAACAGCCACATGCAGCAGGCCACTGGGGTAAGCGTATTTTCTCAAGTCCTTTACGCATTCTTTCTGATCGGCCATTAACGATCTTGTTTATGCTAGAGATGGGTGGAGGAGATCGCTGTCTCCAACCGTCTGGCCATGGTGGACGAGGAGCTAAAAAGGCTAAGGAGTTCGGGCGACGCGCCTTCCCAGGGTCCATCATATACCGAGCTGCAGAAAGAGCTCAAGAAGACCCAAGACCTGTTGGCGGCTGAGCAAAAGAAGACGGTTGGTCAGGCCCATACTCTGGCCGAACTTGAACGACAGGTCAAATCACTGGACCGCAAGATAAGCCTGGCAACCGAGCGGAAGAAAACGGCTATTGCTGATCTGGATAAGAAGAACGTAGAGGCTCAGGGCCTGGAGCAATGGGTTAAGGAGCTGACGGAGCAGCTGGCCAACGAGAAGGCTGCCCGATCGGATGAGGTGACGAAGCTCGAGACTGCATTACAAGAACACCAGGCAACCGTCGATGCTTCCCGAGCAGCCCTCAAGGAATACCAGGAGGCCGAGCCAGGTCGGGTCGCCGCCTTGAGGCTAAATTACATCCGTTCGGCCGAATTTTCGGAGAAAGTTTGCGAACGGATGTACACTGCCTTTGAGCTTGCCATGGCTGCCACGATAAACTACCTGAACTCCAAAGGGCAACTTTACGATTCCTCCATCATCCCAGCCCAAGACCAAGCAACACTCCTCAGTACCATCCCGAAGGATCTTTATGATTTTCTAGAATAGAAGTCTCTATGTAATTCGGCCGTTCGGCCAGAAACTCCCCTTTTTTTGTAATTCGGCCGTTCGGCCTTAATTTCCCTAATTTCAATGAAAAACTTATCTTTGTGCAACTTCGTTTTTTACTTTGCATGCTTGTGGGTGATTGGTCTGGGCCTATGACACACAACTTCGCCAACTAGGCCTCCCGAGCGGGCGTAGGTGGCATATGACTTGTCACTACTTTCCCTTGCCGCTTATCTTCAAGCGTCATCATTCCGGCCGGAGGGTTTATAGTCGCCGGTTCGACTCTCGATATTTAACGTCGGAGCTCGACGGTCTTCCGGCCCGAGAGTTTATAGTCGCTGGTGCGACTCTCGATATTTAACGTTGGAGCTCGACGGTCTTCCGGCCGGAGGGTTTATAGTCGCCGGTCCGACTCTCGATATTTAACGTCGGAGCTCGACGGTCTTCCGGCCGGAGGGTTTATAGTCGCCAGTCCGACTCTCGATATTTAACGTCGGAGCTCGACGGTCTTCCGGCCGGAGGGTTTATAGTCGCCGGTTCGACTCTCGATATTTAACGTTGGAGTTCGACGGTATTCCGGCCGGAGGGTTTATAGTCGCTGGTCCGACCCTCGATATTTAACGTCGGAGCTCGACGGTCTTCCGGCCGGAGGGTTTATAGTCGCCGGTCCGACTCTCGATATTTAACTTTTGAGCTCGACGGTCTTCCGGCCTGAGGGTTTATAGTCGCCGATCCGACTCTCGATATTTAACGTCAGAGCTCGACGGTCTTTCGGCTGGAGGGTTTATAGTCGCTGGTGCGACTCTCGATATTTAACGTCAGAGCTCGACGGTCTTCCGGCCTGAGGGTTTATAGTCGCCGGTGCGACTCTCGATATTAAACGTCAGAGCTCGACGGTCTTGTGGCCGGAGGGTTTATAGTCGCCGGTTCGACTCTCGATATTTAACGTCGAAGCTTGACGATATTCCGGCCGGAGGGTTTATAGTCGCCGGTCCGACTCTCGATATTTAACGTCCGAGCTCGACGGTCTTCCGGCCGGATGGTTTATAGTCGCATGTTCGACTCTTGATATTTAACGTCGAAGCTCGACGGTATTCCGGCCGGAGGGTTTATAGTCGCCGGTCCGACCCTTGATATTTAACGTCGGAGCTCGACGGTCTTCCGGCCGGAGGGTTTATAGTCCCCGGTCCGACTCTCGATATTTAACGTCGGAGCTCGACGGTCTTCCGGCCGGAGGGTTTATAGTCGCCGGTTCGACTCTTGATATTTAACGTCGGAGCTCGACGGTCTTTCGGCCGGAGGGTTTATAGTCGCCGGTCCGACCCTCGATATTTAACGTCGGAGCTCGACAGTATTCCGGCCAGAGGGTTTATAGTCGCCGGTCCGACTCTCGATATTTAACGTCGGAGCTCGACGGTCTTCCGGCCGGAGGGTTTATAGTCGCCGGTCCGACTCTCTATATTTAACGTCGGAGCTCGACGGTCTTCCGGCCGGAGGGTTTATAGTCGCCGGTCCGACACTCGATATTTAACGTCGGAGCTCGACGGTCTTCCGGCCGGAGGGTTTATAGTCGCTGGTTTGACTCTCGATATTTAACGTCGGAGCTCGACGGTCTTCCGGCCGGAGGGTTTATAGTCGCCGGTCCGACTCTCGATATTTAACGTCGGAGCTCGACGGTCTTCCGATTCGGCTGACGATGCCCTATACTTGCGCTAATTCTCTGATTTTTTACTCCTGCATTTCAAGTATACATCCGAACGGAAAGTATACAGCATACATTACATTGGCGCACCTTTCACCCCGCCCGGTAAGGCTGGAAGTGGTTCGCGCTCCATGGTCGATCTAGTTGCCATCCGTCTTCATCCTCCAGATAATAGGCACCGGAGTGGAGCTTTTCGATGACTTTGAAGGGGCCCGATGAAATGGAATCGGGGAAGGTGGTGCTTCTCCTTGGATACCGATCGGATCCTTATCTCGGCCCCACGCTCGGCCTCCTGACGCTGACGTCGCTTGTTGCTCCAGTCGCTCGGCTTGCGCCTTCTGTTTCTGTTGCTCCACAAGCTTAGCTGCTCTTGCCTCGATTAGAGCGTCAAGCTCCTCCTAGGAGAGCATCATGGTGTGAGGTCGTCCAGCTTCGTCCATCTCTTCCGCTCAGATGCAGGTGCGTTCCCACAGACGGCGCCAATTTGATCATGTCCGAACGCTGAGTCGACGGACGCTGGGGACGTGGCGCTCTCCTCTATCTTCGACCAGCTACACCAATCTCCGGCGAACCTGCAAGGAAGTCGAGCCGGGAAGGGGTTCCCGACGACGACCCACCGACGCTCAAGTCAGGCAAAAGGAAAATGATGAAGTGGCTCCAAAGATGAGAGATCGCATACCTCCGGTGAAGTTTGTGGGCTCTTATATAGAGCTCTAGGGAGGCTTGTGCACACCTGTCGAGGCGTACACGTGTCCTTTACCATACCTCAGCATGGGTTTACCAGAGGAGCATGCCTGACACCATACTGCTACAGTCCGAGTACCTCTCTGATGGGACAGCAGAACTTTCCTTCGTATGATTCTGCGTATGGCTTGGTCGTCGAACATGCCTGTTATCAGAAGATGTTCCCCAATGTCTCCTTGTCCTTGTCTCCTTTTTCCCCGAGCCGAGCGTCCATCCGCTCGGCAGGCATTGGTCCGACTGGAAAGATTCCACTCCATCGCGTGCTCGGCTGAGACTGTTCCTTCACACCATTGTTGCTTTACGTCTCAGCCGAACGGGCTGCCCGCTCGGCCCGGCGACCCTATCCATCATGAGCGTCAGAAACCCGACTCCCCGTCGGGCTGTCTTTGACCCCGCTCGGACCTGTTCGGCCGGTCGACCCACCTCTTCTCCGATCGGCCGAACCTCATGCTAACTCTTTTGACTTTTGACCTATACGTGGCATTGACTCCCCTCCAGAGGGGGTCCCCCGATCTTACTGCCGGATCACATGTGATATGGGTTAGGTTTTAAGGGTCTTCAGATGAAGAAAGAAAAGGAAGAAAGAGTCAAAAGAGCAAAGATAGACCAATATCGGCTGATACATGCCTGCCGAACAAAGGTAGGTCAATATCGGTAGATACATGCTTGCCGTATGAAGGTAAGTCACTATTGGTCGGGACATACCTTCAGAACAAAGGTAGACAAATATCGGTCGATACATGCTTGCCGTATGAAGGTAAGCCAATAACGACCGATACATACTCCAGAGCAAAGATAGACCAATATCGACCAAAAGGGTTAATGAATACCTCAGAAACATGTTGGATAAAATATTATTTTTTGACACAATAAAGATACAAATAAAAGTCACATGAAGAAGAATCATACCTGAACATATCGAATAGAATAATTCATGATATAGAATATATATTTTGGCGGGAAATATGCTTTTTGATTGTCTTGCAGGCGCTAAACGACAAAGAAGGTACATCTGGGGTACAAAAAAGATTCCTTAAAAATCATCTCCCCCAAGTACGCGGCTGATGTCATAACGGACTCTAACAAACCGGGGTCCACTTCATGGCTACGGAGGTTACATGAAGTGGTATAAAAGGGGGAATCCTCTCCGTTGGCTAGGTAAGTTCACATCATTGTGTACTTTCACAACCCTAATTTTGGGGCTACTGTTCATCTTCTTTCTCCTTCCTTCCTTGACATCAAGAGAGATCACTAACTTGAACGTCGGAGGGCCTAGCTAGGGATTCCCACCCCGGTCTTAGGTCACTGACGATAGTGTTGGTTGGTCTCTTGTGCGCAGGGAGCCTCGGTAGCTTGATAGTTCGACTTTCTTCTATCTGGACGGGGATTTCTTCCTACTTATCAGATTTCCTTTGGTGACTCTGGTTTTCTTCCGATCCGCTTTGGGTTTCTCGGGTCGAGGTTCCACCGGCATTATTCTTCATCAGTACAGTGGGTTTCCTTCTCCCGGATCTCCTTCACGGTCAGCTTCTCAAACAGGATCAAATGTGGCGCCGTCTGTGAGAACTTCGCCTGAATCTGAGACTACGTGATGGAAGAGGCTGGGAAGTCGAACCTACTTACTATCAGCCGCGAAGATTTGGATCTCCTCATTAATTCTCATGTTCAGAAAGCCCTACAACAACAGCAGCAACAACTGCAAGCTCATACTGGGGCCACTCTGCCGACGGCTCATCATCCGGCGATATCAACTACTGAGCATCGGAAAGGAAAGGAGATGGAAGAAGAAGAACCTTTGTATTTTCCTCCAGCTATTGTTTCTCCAACCAGGCGTCCACGAGCCTTCCTTCGCACTCCCTTGGATCCAAGGGGTAAGAAGCCTGTGTTCCAAGAGTCCTCTGGTGAGGCGCCGGACAGAGAGAAGCGTAAGATTAAAATGATAACTAGTGATAGTTCACCAGAAAAAGTCATCTCCTCATTCTCACAAAGTGTATTAGATGACCCACTTCCTAAGCGATATCAGAATCTGCAAATTGGAGAATATACCGGAACCACAGATCCGGAAGATCACTTGTTGAAATTTGAGAATGTAGCCTTGTTGCAACAATTCTCCGATGGGGTGAAATGTTGGATGTTTCTCACTACTCTTGGGGGAGCAACACAGCGTTGGTTCAAAAGATTACCTGAAAATTCTATTCGAAAATTTAAAGATTTCAAGAAAGTCTTTCTACATCATTTCTCCAGCAACAAAAGGTATCATAAGACCCCGTGGAGCCTATTTTCAATTAAGCAGACGTCTAAAGAATCCATCCGGGCATATATTAAAAGGTTCAATCAGGTAGCTATAGATGTACCTAATGCTACTACTGAAATATTAGTAAGTGCTTTCTCTCAGGGTCTAAATGATAATGATTTCTTTAAAGATTTGGTAAGAAATCCTTTTGTTAATTTTGATTCCCTGATTGAACGTGCCACTGAGTTCATTAACGTAGAAGAAGTCCAAGCTGCTCGCAGGAAAGAAGGTGTTCCCTCTTCTCCTACTCATGCGAAGGAGAAGGCTCCGACCCTGGTACCCCCACCAAGAGGACCTAGAACCACTCATCCACCTCATCGGCAATCAGATTATCGTCCACAAGCTGTACAGCATGTAGAGATGCAGCCGGAGGCACCAAGGAGATGGTGTACTTATCATAAAACTGGAAGTCATCACTCTGATGACTGTTTTGTTTTGAGAAATAGACGAGTCAATAAAGAGCGCTATCAGAGGCAGAACTATTACCGGCAACAGTACCCTAGGCAGCAAAGTCCGCTCAAACCGGAATATCACCCGGATGAAACCCGGCAAGAAGCAATACCGGTCCTAGCTGGTACCAGCCAAGTATCAGATAAAGCACCTTCCGAAACCACAATGACTCGTCAGGAAGAGAATAGAAACAATGCTGCTCGGGGTAATATTAACATGATTACGGGCGGACCCACTAATGGGGATTCTAACAGAGCTAGAAAAGCACATGCTCGAAGATTGGAGATTCATGTAGTAGGATGCAGCATGGAACGAGTAGCTGGTCCTGAAATAAGCTTTGGGCCCAAAGATCTTGAGGGGGTAGAAATACCTCATGACGACGCATTGATCATCAAAGCTGTGATAGCCAACTACGCTATCGCTCGTACCTTCATAGACACTGGCAGCTCAGTCAACATTATATTCAAAAAGGCTTTTGATCAGCTACAAATTGACCCCAGTGAACTTCAACCGATTGCAACTCCTCTGTATGGATTCACAGGCAATGAGGTGCAACCTTTGGGTCAAATAAAATTGGCCATTTCTCTAGGAGAGGAACCCCTGATGAGAACTAGGAGATCCTATTTTATGGTAGTAGATGCTCCATCTTCTTATAATGTGATATTGGGTCGGCCTGCCTTGAACGAGTTCAAGGCGGTCGTTTCTACTTTCTGTCAAAAGGTTAAGTTTCCGGTAGAGGATCAGGTTGGAGAAGTACGAGGTGATCAAAAGGCAGCCCGAAAATGTTACGTAGAAATCATTTGAACTGAGGCCAACACCGCTCGGAAGATGCAAATAATGGAAGTTAATGCCATTCGCGAAAAGCAGCCCGTCCTGGTTTATGAAGAAAAGGAAGAAGTTCAAATCCAAATTGGGCGGCCAGAAGCTACCACCTACGTTGCAGCTGATCTGGATCCTGATCTTAAAGCTGAGTTGGTGCAATGTTTGAAGAAGAATAATGATATATTTGCCTGGACTCCCAAAGAAGTTTCGGGCATTTCTCCTGCTGTTATGGAACATTCCTTGCATGTCTTTCCGGATGCCCGCCCGGTCATGCAAAGGAAGAGGAGTTTCAGTATGGAGCAAAATCAGATTATCAAGGAAGAAATAACTAAGCTTATGGAGGCCGGATACATTAGGGAAGTGCAATTCCCAAGCTGGTTGGCTAATGTGGTGTTAGTCTCTAAACCTGGGAATAAATGGCGAGTGTGCATTGACTTTCGAGATCTCAACAAAGCTTGCCCGAAGGATTACTATCCCTTACCCAGGATTGATCAACTGGTTGATTCTACTGCCGGATGCGAATATATTTCCATGCTGGATGCATATCAAGGTTATCATCAAGTCCCCTTGGCCAAAGAGGATCAAGAAAAGGTTAGTTTTATAACATCTGAAGGCACTTATTGTTATAATGTTATGTACTTTGGACTAAAGAATGCAGGAGCAACCTATCAAAGGCTTATGAATAAGGTCTTTCAGAAGCAGATTGGTAGGAATATGGAAGTATATGTTGATGACATCTTAATCAAGTCTCTTCAAGCTGCTGATCTGTGCAGGGATATAGAGGAGACTTGCAAGACATTAAGACAGTATGAGCTCAAGTTGAACCCAAGCAAATGCTTGTTCGGCGCGAAGGGAGGAAAATTCCTGGGATATATGGTGTCCGAACGGGGGATAGAGGCCAACCCGAGCAAGGTCAAAGCACTGCAGAGCATGGAGCCACCCCGCAACCTGAGAGAAGCTCAAAGATTGACAGGCCGAATCACAGCCTTGTCTAGATTTATTTCTAGATCAGCCGATCGTAGTTTTCATTTCTTTAAAATACTCAGAAAGGCTAATAAGTTTCAATGGAATGAAGAATGTGATAAGGCTTTTCAGGAGTTGAAAGATTATTTAGCTACCCTCCCTGTGTTGGCTAAACCTATAGCAGGAGAGACTCTGTAGGTGTATTTGTCGGCTAATGAAAACGCCGTAGGCTCTGTATTAGTCAGACAGGAAGGAAAAAAGTAACAACCTGTATATTTTTCTAGTCATTTATTAAAAGGAGCGGAATGTAGGTACACTACACTAGAAAAACTGGCTTATGCTCTAATATTGACTGCTCGGAGGTTGCGCCCATATTTCTTAGCACATGAGATTATTGTCTTAACCAATAGCACTCTCGGACGGGTATTGCTCAACCCAGAGGCATCAGGACGGTTAGTCAAATGGACAACCGAGCTTGGGGAATATGACATCCAATATCAACCCCGCTCGGCCATCAAGGCACAAGCTCTAGCAGATTTCATCATAGAGGTTCAAGGCCCAGAAGAAGAAGATACCTGGAAAGTTTATGTGGATGGCTCTGCAACTAGACAAGACAGTGGAATTGGTATTCTTCTTATATCCCCAAGAGAAGACAGACTTCAACTCTCCATTAGATTAAATTACAGAGCTACCAACAATGAGGCTGAATATGAAGCTCTAATAGCTGGCTTACAGGCTGCTCGGCATGTAGGAGCAGCTCGAGTCCTTATATATTCTGATTCTCAGCTAGAAGCTCAACAATTATCAGGTAATTTTGAAATCAATAATGACAGGCTTAAGTTATATGCTGAGGCATTCGATAAGTTGAAGTCTCAAATTCAAGATGTGAGCATACAAAAAATTCCTCGATCGGAGAATCATGTGGCAGATGAATTAGCTAAACTAGCCTCTGCTGTAGTGCCATGGAGTCTTGATCGACCAGTGGAACAGACCCTGTTAATTTCCTGTATCGAAAGACAGACTGATATAGAAATTCAGGGTGATTGGCGAGCTCGAATTATATTATATTTATAGCAAGGTCTTCTTCCGAGAGATACAGAACAAGCCAGGGTATTTAAGAAACGAGCTGCTCAATATACTATGGTGGGGGAGCAATTATATAAAAGGGCTTTTTCCAGACCTTTGCTTAAGTGTGTAGGCACAGAAGACACACAATTTATTTTACAGGAGGTGCATCAGGGTTCTTGTGGTAGTCATATAGGAGGAAGATCTTTGGCTCGTAAAATCCTCTTAGCAGGATATTTCTGGCCCACTCTACATGAAGATGCCGCAAAACTGGTAAGAACTTGTATTTCTTGTCAAAAGCATCAGAATATATTACATCACCCTACCCAGTTATTAAGAACCTCTATAGTCTCGTGTCCCTTTGATCAATGGGGTATGGACATAGTAGGCCAATTTCCTATGGCTGCTGCACAGAGGAGGTTCCTGTTGGTGGCCGTGGATTATTTTTCTAAATGGGTGGAAGCAGAACCACTTGCTAGGATTACAGAAGACGCAGTTATTAAATTCTTATGGAAAAATATAATCTGCAAGTTCGGCATTCCTCATAAATTAGTCTCTGATAATGGAAGGCAGTTTCAAGGCGATAGAATCCTAGACTGGTGTCAGAGTTATGGGATTACCCAGGCTTTCACCTCTGTAGCTTACCCGCAGAGCAACGGTCAAGCAGAAGTAACTAATAGGGAGATTATTAGAGGACTGAAAACTAAGCTAGATCATGTCGGAGGTAGCTGGGTAGACGAGTTACCCAGTGTTCTCTGGGCATATCGTACTACGCCTCGTGAAGCTACAGGAATCACTCCTTTCCAGTTAGTCTATGGAGGAGAAGCAGTAATCCCCATTGAGGTAGGAGTAGAGTCTGACAGAAGACAATTGTATGATGAGGATAATAGAGACCGACGACTTATGGAGCTGGACTTGATCGAGGAAATAAGGGATAAAGCTGCTACTCGTCTTATATCATATCGATAAAGGATGATACAGAATTATAACAAAAGGGTAATTCCCAGATTCTTCCAGGTAGGGGATTTGGTATGGAAACGAGTTAAGCCTGTGGGAGATGTCAGTAAGTTGGCACCACAATGGGGAGGGCCTTATAAAGTGATAGAAAAGCTCGCGTCAGGCTCATACTATCTCCAAGATGCCGAAGGAAGAATGTTGAAACGCCCTTGGAGCGCTAATCATTTGCAACCCTATCGAGCCTGATTGGATCATATTACTTTAAATATGTTCACAGTTATTAGAATTCCCAGGCGAATTGAGATACTTGCAGTTTATGTACTTTGTTTCTTTGATGAAAGTCAGGCAAGATAAATATTGACACAGGAAATAAATATGGTTCATGCAAATTGATAAGTATCAGGAGAAGCCTCCTTTCTATTTTTCAAGCAGTAAAATAAGGGGAAATCCTAAAGGCCTATTCAGCTCCCCTCAAGGAATTACAAGCCAACACAAGGTTAGCCCAAGTATTATACTTTCGTATGAATCAAAGTCGATCGGGAAAATCCTATGAAGTAACCCGGACGGGACTTCATAGGAAGACTCGGAGACTATAAACCAAAGTCGATCGGGAAAATTCTATGAAGTAACCTGGACGGGCCTTCATAAGAAAAACCGGAGACTATAAACCAAGACAAATCAAAGTCGATCGGGGAAATCCTATGAAGTAACCCGGACGGGACTTCATAGGAAGACTCGGAGACTATAAACGAAAGTCGATCGGGAAAATTCTATGAAGTAACCCGGACGGGCCTTCATAAGAAAAACCGGAGACTATAAACCAAGACAGATCAAAGTCGATCGGGGAAATCCTATGAAGTAACCCGTACGGGACTTCATAGGTAGACTCGGAGACTATAAACCAAAGTCGATCGGGAAAATTCTATGAAGTAACCCGGACGGGCCTTCATAAGAAAAACCGGAGACTATAAACCAAGACAGATCAAAGTCGATCGGGGAAATCCTATGAAGTAACCCGTACGGGACTTCATAGGTAGACTCAGAGACTATAAACTAAAGTCGATCGGGAAAATTCTATGAAGTAACCCGGACGGGCCTTCATAAGAAAAACCAGAGACTATAAACCAAGACAGATCAAAGTCGATCGGAGAAATCCTATGAAGTAACCCGTACGGGACTTCATAGGTAGACTCGGAGACTATAAACCAAAGTCGATCGGGAAAATTCTATAAAGTAACCCGGACGGGCCTTCATAGAAAAAACCGGAGACTATAAACCAATATGAAGCAGAACCATCGGGAAATTATATGAAGTACATCAGATGAGTCTTCACAAAAGAGATCAAAGATTCTAAACCCGTGCAAGACATAAATAATCAGAGAATCTCCTGGCTTCGAAGCCCAATTAAGCAGGAATTGAGAAGGGATTCTATACGGGAGCCCAGATATATGAAAGTCTTTATTCAAAATCCGGCTGGGATATTATACTCAGCCTGAAGATCAATAATTTTATACAATTTCGTATCTAGTCTCAATTAAGATCATTCATCCTCGGGGAGATACAAAGCATACCGGATGTTACTTAAGGAAGAATCCATCAAGACAAGGCTTAACTCTGAAAGATGAACAAGGGATTTTCTGATAAAGTTTATATTTAGCAATCAAAAGCATGTCAGGAAGAAGTATTCTTAAACTAGCATAAAGGAGAAGCAAGTAAGTGTCAAAGTTTTCTTACACCTTGCAAGTACTTAATTACTCAGTATCAACTGCATTTTTTCCTACTGTCAGTTCTTACTTTACAAGTTTTTATGAATAATTTCCTTAAACATTTGGAAAAGGGTCTTTCAAATCTGAGGGTAGTTCTTCATTAAGCCTGCGGCGATTTATGAAAGAAAGGGGAGGTTCCCTGGGTAGATATCCACCCTCTTTTAATTGTTGGAGAACTCCCGATACGGAATGATTTAGCGCACCCACTATCCTGCGAACAAATTCCCGGGCAAATGCTGGGGACTGTAAGTAAGCTTGCCGCCATTCTTCCCACCGACTCTTTTCCTGCTCCTTATAACTTTGAAAATCAGCTTGTAGCTTGGCGTTCTGAGTTGTCAGAGCATTCTTCTCTGATCTAAGCTGCTCCAATTCCTTTTGAAGCGATGACAATTCAATCTCTTGAGCTTTCCGTTGCTCTTGTTCCTGTAGGAGAGTGAAATCATGAGAGGCTAAGTCCTGAGCTTGGTCATAAAGACAGTCATTATGGAGCTTCTTTAATTTCTCTAAAATAAGGCTTTTTTGAGAAGCATCTAAAATAGCTTTCTCTTTCAAAGCAATCTCTAGTCGAAGACCAGAGTGTAACCTCTCCACCTGTAATTCTAACGTCTTCCTAGCAAGCTCTTTGTCTTTCAACAGTTGTTGACATTCCTCCAATTCTTGCTTCAGGGTTCCCAATTGTTGATTTTACAAGGCCACCTGCTCTTGCAACTGAGCCCTATCACTACTAGAAGAGGGCAAAGCAGCCTTCAATGTCTCTAGTTGAGCTTTCAACTTAGTGTTCTCATGATCTTTAGCTGTGAGTAGCTGATCGATATGCAGACTTGTGGCTAGAAACTAAATAAAAGGATAATGTAGGTTAAAGATAAAGTTACAAAGCTAATAAACACATAACTAGGAATACTTACAGCCACTGCCTGACGACTATGGCGATTCGCTCGATGGGGGAGACTAAGGCCTCGTAATTGTTCATAACCCTGCGACCAAGATTCAGCCAATAAACCTTGCAGTTGCAAAGTGCCATAGCTAGGAGGACTAGAAGGCTGTCCCAATTGAGAAGGTAAGCCCGCAGCCACTCTAAATAAAGGAGGGGGATTAGAGGAAGCCAGAGATGGAGAAGAAGAGGAGGCAATGGAAGGAAAAGGGATAGTAGAAACAGGAGGAGCAGAGTAGGAACTAGATGGAATAGAAGGTAGTAGTGTAGGAGGGGTTGTTGCAATTGTGGAAACACTAACGGCTGAAGGGCTGACAATGGGAGAAGATCTCCGGCAAGGTGTTCGTTTTGCTCGAGGCTCATAAGCCAAGGGAGGCAAGGCCAATGCCAAGGATGTAGAAAACACAGGAGAAATAGCGGCCATCTCAGAGGAAGAAGCAGGAGAAGCTGAAACAATAGAAGAAGAAGAGATAAGTAGACCGGGCCTCATCATTCGAAGAGCAGGATTGGAGATGATATTGGTGGGAGTCATCAGTGCCTTACCTTTCTCAAAAGAAATAGGCACCGGAACAAGAGGAGTTTGCACAAAAGTACCAAAGAAATCACCAAAGGGAGAATCCTTGGTAAGATTTGGCTTTTTAACTAAAGTAACAAAAGGCTCTTCTTCTTCCTCTTCCATGAGTGCGACACCCTCTACTTGTCGTTCTTCTTCGGAAAGCAAGCCCAAGGTAGAGAGATTAAGATCGGATCGGCGAGCCAACAACCATTGTTCTCCAAGATTATTGATAAAAGACTTGGTCATAGCAGAATTCCTGTACATAAAAGCCGGAAGAATAGCATCGGCTGAAAAACAGAGGATAAACATCATTATTATAGAGATATACTAATCAGCAACGGCGAAGTAAAATAATTATACTCACCAAAGGAACTATCCAAAGGAGTGTTAATGTTGCCTATCCCGAAGGGAAACATTAAGCCCTCTTCAATTAGATGTGGCAAACTGAATTTCGCTCCTCGCAGTTTAGGTAACGCAGAAGCAACAGAGGGATCGTTAAGGAGATCATGGCTATCCGGAAGTGGAGGTAAATCATGTATCCATTGGATGGGAAACGGAGGTGGAGAAGGTAGACGCATATAGAAAAATTTACGATACCATTCGCCTTGAGGAGGAATGCGGTTAAATAGAATGGCCTTAGGACGAGACTGAAATTTGAAAACACCCACATCTACTCGGCGAGGAATGAAGAAGTGATGAAAAAGACGGGGAGACAAGGGGAAATCCAACAGTTTCGATACCCCAATGAAACCCATTAGAATAGAAAAAGATTGAGGAACAAGTTGGTTCAGCGGGATATCAAAATAACGGCTGACATTACAGAAAAAAGGATGAAGGAGAAATCTAAAACCTTGTAAGACTTGGTCCCTGAATATGGAAATGCATCCTAGGGGGGAAAGATGTGGACCCTCATGAGAAGCAGGACGAGTGATATAGGAGGGAAAACCATAAGTTGCCTGTAAATCCACTTCTTCTGTATCTGTGAGGTCAGAAGAGCATGAGAGAAACCACGCGGGAGAAGAAACCGCCATAGGGAGAAGCAATCACAGAAAAAGGAATCAAGGAAGAAGACGAAAGATGAAGAAAAACAAGAGAAAACCTCGTAAGCCCTTATCTTTCTTTTTGCCTTGAGCTAAAACCCTTAAGATGAAACAGAAGAGACGAAAGGGTAAAGGAAAATAAAAGGTGCTCAGAATATCAATCCTCATAAAAGGTAATAATATCATAGAATAAAATCAAGGGAAAGAGATGAAGTCAAATAAACTACCTCGGAAAAGACGTAAAATTTCCCTAGAAATAATTTTTGAAGAGACTTGATGAGGACAGAGCAAAAAAATTAGTACTATAAAAATAGGTTCAAAGCACAGGTTAAGCCTCGAATATTGATTGATGGAAGCAACCTGGTTAAATTGAACCATCCTAATAAATCGACCGATAATTAGGAGTACCTTCGAAATATCGGACGATACTTACCAATGCTTATACATATATCGACCGGGTCAATAAAGAATGGGGATAATTGGGAGTACCTTCGAAATACCGGACGATACTTACCGATGTTTATACATATATCGACCGGGTCAGTGAAGAATGGGTCGTGGGGAAAAATTGGACACTAACAAGCCAAGTAACATTTGGTACACGTACATGAAACCAACAAATTATCCAAAATTAGAATAAGATCAGCAATCAAAAGACACTATTCATAATTACATAAGTTTGTAAAATCTCGATTCCCCTTCTTTACAACAATTGGAGAATGAGTTAGAACTAGTTTAGGGTACAAATCAGGAGGTCTTTCTTCAAGAAGTCTGCGACGGTTTAGGAAATTAGGAGGAGCGCGAGCTAAGTAGCCCTCCTCTTCCAACTGTTGAACTGCCCCTTTGGCCCCTGCTGTAAAAGCTGACAAGATGGATCTCACAATCGGCCGGTTGAACTCAGTAGATTCGATCATGGCGGTGGCTCGTTCTTTGTAACGAACATCTTCATGCTCCTTATAAACCACTAACGCCATCTGAGAGGTTTTCAGTTCATTTTCCCTAGTAGCGACTTCGGCTTTTGTTAAATCAAGGGAATTGTTTAGAGATGCCACCTCATTTTCTTTTAGTTGCAAGGCCTTCAACTTTTCGCTCAATTCTGCTTCATAATTCTCTTTGAGTTCGCCAAGTTTTGAGGTCAGCTCTTGATTGAGGTCCGTAACCAATTTGAGTCGGGCTTCAAGGCTCTCAATTTGAGTTTCAAATTGCTTCTTAGTGGCAGCAGAAAACTCAGCAGAAGACAATTCGATAACTTGATGTCGTAACCCCTTGTTCTCCGATTTCAATTTTTCGTTCTCAGTGTATAAGATGTGTAATAGTCGAGAGAAACCCATGTTCTCTAGCCACCGCTGGGATCATATCCAAAACTGTGAGATATTATTTCAGAAACAGAAAGCAAGAGTATATAATCATACCTTATTCTCTTTATGAGAGAAGCGGTCAATCGCTTCAGGGATGGAAAGCCCCTCAAAAAGGGGGCGAACCTCATCCCAAGAATTAGCAAAAGAGCCCCCCAGTAATATGGGGAGGACAGGGAGGGTAGAAGAGCCAGCTGAGAAAGAAGAAGTAGGGATAGATGGTGGAGCAAAAACCAAGTAAGAAGAAGGCGAAGAGGGTAAAGATCCTGAAGTCGGAATAGACAAAGGAAAAGTAAAAGAGGCGTCACCAGAAGTACTAGTTTTAGGAAAAGGAGAGGTAGGAAAATTCAAGGAAGGATAAAGTTCTGCTAACGTGGGCTCATCGGAAAGAAGATCAGTTGACATAAAATCTTCTGAAGCAAGCTCATCAGCAGAAAGAATGAGCCTCCTTTTTGGAGGAGGAGCCATGGTTAGCTTGCGTCCGGGACGTTTGCCCGTAGAAATCTCAGTTATGGTTTTATCAGAGCTACCAGGGGATGTAAGCTCGATAAGAGGAATAGAGGTCGATGGGGAGACAACAACAACTGCAGGAGACGTAATAGCGGGAGCAAGATCAGGGAGGATCTACGCAGCAGGATCCCTAGAAGAACCTCCTGGAGTCTCATGAAGCCCCGACGAGCTAGGCACTTCGACTAAAATAGTTGGCCCTTCACTTGCAGGGGGAGGGGCAAGAGCGGCTAGGAATTCGGCCTCCTTAGCACGAAGTAAGTCCTCCTCCACGCGTAGTTCTTCATTGATCAAAGCGTCATAGAAGTTCTCCACTGTGTGAAAAAAAAAGAAAACGGTTTAGGCAATTAAAAGCAGTAAAGAAAAGGCAAGATGTTACCTAAGGAAATGGGAGTATCAGGTTTGACGGGGCTTAAGCCAAATAGATACAGAAGTTCAACTTTCAACCATTTTGAAATAGAGAGTCGATGACCTAATAACTTCTCACAATAAACAGGAAAAGAGGGAAGCAGGTGAAACTCTCTAACATCAGGTAGAGGAGGCAAGAAGGATTTCCACGCATAAGACCAAGGGATGGGTCCGGGAAACTTTAGGAAGAAAAAATGGGATTTCCAGGCCTTGAGAGACGATGGCATATCACCAAAAAGAACCATTTTAGTTCACGACTGGAACAAGAAAACACCAGTCTCAGAGAGTTTGGGGTAGGAAAACATGAAGAAATTCTGAGGAGTAGGAGGAATGTCTCGTAAACGGAAAAGCATGTAAGTGCCACATAGATAACGAAAAGTATTAGGTGCAAATTGTTGCAGGGGAATGTCGAAATATTGACTTATTTCAATCAAGAAAGAGGGGATAGGGAACCTTAAACCCCCTATCAATTGATCCCTGAAAAAAGTCACGCAGTTATCAGGAGGATGATGAGGTCGATCATTCGGTGCGGGGAGTATGATTCTATATTCCTTAGGAATTTTATACTGACGACGGATGGATAATCTAGCATTCTTATCAAAGATAGAAGACATATGGACATACCAAGGAGCAATCGCTTCCTCAGCCATGAACCGGAGTACAAGGTAACGGATTACTTACTGGGGACAATAAAGAGGATCGTCGAGAAGTAGCAAATACGAAGTTTTTCGATCGCAGATGGCAACAAGAGAGGAGCTTTAGAGGCAAAAACGAAGTGGAGAGGAAGATGAAGGGTTTAGGGTTCAGGAAATACACCACTGTGGACAAAATAGAATTCTTTTTACCGCAGCGAACACTGAGGATCAAAAGGGCGAGTGGTTCACGCGACATGGCAGCCAACAAAGGTAAGTGTCAGAACATCATAAAAAGAAGAGTAGGTACATCGGATGGGACAGATCAGATCGCGAGGGGACTGGTAGTGCTTCGAACATTCTCTCACCCGAGGAAAAGTCAATCACCGATTAGAAAATTTTGAAAGAAGACGTGATCAGCTGGGCCTAATAAAATAGAAAGGACAGAACTTTTTGACCATACCCAGGCTAAAGATAAGAATATTTTAAGAATAAAAGTTTAGAAGAGTGACAAATGTTAATCTGTCCGTGCAGAATATGACTTAGTATTTATTGAAAATATTTTTATTAACGAGGGCAATTGTGGTTATGTTAGATAAATATGATATTGACTTCAATCAATAAGACAACATCAGTTGATATAACATTGGTTATAATATCAAACTATACTAATAGTTAAGATAACCTTAGCTATGATAAATGATACATAGGATACATGAAGAAATGATGAACACAACACCACATTGTAAATGATAGAGGGATTCAATAAAAGCCTTTGATTAGATACAAAAATTTATCTTTACACTTAGAATCTGACCAAATACATAGCGTCACATTTCCTCAGGAATAGCAAACCTCAAATAGATAACAAATATTACAAGCATAAACTCTTAGGGCACTCAGAAAATTTTAGTCCAACTGGATTCAAACTTACCATGGAGCAGAGATGGAAACAGCCCACTTCGTCCGAGCTTGCCAAGGCGCACAAGAGGCAATATTTTGCCCGGGACGAAGAAAGCAACAAAAGCAAGAGAGCTCAAGGGCAATGAAAGAGGGGACATTGATTCATTCCATAATGGAAAAGTAAATGTAGAAACCACTTCCCCTCTCAAGCCGTATGAGCTCAGCAAGTGGAGCAACCAATCTTAGCCCAAGGGTATCATGTGTTGTGCCCTTCACACAACACCCATGGGTCATTTGGCTGCCCCCCTATAAGTAGAAAAAATTTCTCTGAAGTTTCTTGGGTCCTTCAGAGCACCTGCATCTTTGGATAGAAGATTTGAACTGTGAAGCTTCCTCTCTTAAGACAATCCCTCGAACCCCTGGAGTAACCGGAGCAAAAATCCCAATAAACTCATATATAGATCTCACCTGGTCCAACAAAAGTTGCCTCCAAAGAGGAGGATCCACGACCATGGCCTTAGCAACAAGAAGTGGCAAGGAAGAAAAAGAACTGAGAAGGGTTGTGGGTGAAGAGAAGGTTGTAGGCTTGTAGCCCTATTTAAAGGAGAAAAAGGCTCACAGGATTGCTATACTTAATTTATTAAGACAGTGGTACACAAAATCTGTGAGGTCATTTCAAAATCTGGAGCAGAGTCACGGGTAGGAAAAGGCAAGACCATACTTATGTCTAGTCAGTCGTCTACACCTCCTTCGACTAGACTTAAGGGGAAGGCTAGTGATATGGGTTAGGTTTTAAGGGTCTTCAGATGAGGAAAGAAAAGGAAGAAAGAGTCAAAAGAGAAAAGATAGACCAATATCGGTTGATACATGCCTGCCGAACAAAGGTAGGTCAATATCGGTCGATACATGCCTGCCGTATGAAGGTAAGTCACTATTGGTCGGGACATACCTTCAGAACAAAGGTAGACAAATATCGGTCGATACATGCTTGCCGTATGAAGGTAAGCCAATAACGACCGATACATACTCCAGAGCAAAGATAGACCAATATCGGCCAAAAGGGTTAATGAATACCTCAGAAACATGTTGGATAAAATATTATTTTTTGACACAATAAAGATACAAATAAAAGTCACATGAAGAAGAATCATACCTAAACATATCGAATAGAATAATTCATGATATAGAATATATATTTTGGCGGGAAATATGCTTTCTGATTGTCTTGCAGGCGCTAAACGACAAAGAAGGTACATCTGGGGTACAAAAAAGATTCCTTAAAAATCATCTTCCCCAAGTACGCGGCTGATGTCATAACGAACTCTAACAAACCGGGGTCCACTTCATGGCTATGGAGGTTACATGAAGTGGTATAAAAGGGGGAATCCTCTCCATTGGCTAGGTAAGTTCACATCATTGTGTACTTTCACAACCCTAATTTTGGGGCTACTGTTCATCTTCTTTCTCCTTCCTTCCTTGACATCAAGAGAGATCACTAACTTGAACGTCGGAGGGCCTAGCCAGGGATTCCCACCCCGGTCTTAGGTCACTGACGATAGTGTTGGTTGGTCTCTTGTGCGCAGGGAGCCTCGGTAGCTTGATAGTTCGACTTTCTTCTATCTGGACGGGGATTTCTTCCTACTTATCAGATTTCCTTTGGTGACTCTGGTTTTCTTCCGATCCGCTTTGGGTTTCTCGGGTCGAGGTTCCACCGGCATTATTCTTCATCAGTATAGTGGGTTTCCTTCTCCCGGATCTCCTTCATGGTCACCTTCTCAGACAGGATCAACATGCCTTTTGAGTTTTATGACAATCAGTTTTACCTTCACATGAGCGAGCACTTTCTGTCACGCCCCAGAGGAGTCCTAGCCTGACAAAGGGATAGTATCTCCCATATAACAATGACAACTAAAAATTGGATATATAGCCACACGACTATACAAGTATAATAACAATAGCTCACACAGCTAGAAACATAAACACAATGGAAGACAATAACAAATAAACACCCTACATGGCTGGTACAAAGCACAACTACAAAAGATAACTAAACTGTGTACCAATATGACTTATCTTAAAAGTACATAACCAAATAAAAGGATACCACAAGTCCAAAAATCTATACACAAGTTATTCAATACATGAACAAATCTGAAAGCCAATAATGTGAATAAAAACAATAGCGAAAGAAGACACTTGATGTGACATGGGATTGGCGGACAGGATCTCCAAGCGACTCCATAATTCCTCTACTTGCTCTTTACGAAAGGAAACCAATAAAAGGGGTGATGAGTGCGGGTGACTCAGTGGGTAATAGACATAGACAGTGCATGAACATAATATGTATAGAGATTCAAAGGTATACGGTCTCATAATAATGAGCAAGTATAACAATAATGCCATAATAAGTGTCTATACTTGAATGATGTGTCTAGCACCTAATATCTGCAAGTGCATGAGTGAATCTACAGCAAAACTATTCGTATCTACTAAGGCATTATATATGGTCTATCCAGCTACTAATAATCAGGCAAATATCAAGTACATGCAATAGACATATCTCAACCATATGTAAACATATCACAGATATCATAGACATTTGGATATAATCAATTACAAGCATATGCAATCACATATCATTTGCATATGCATAGCATGGACATTCTCGCCCATCCCTTAGCTAACACGATCTCTGTATGATCGAGAGGTCGGGACAATTACAACTGTACACACTACCAACAACCACTAATCTTGAGTGGTGCGAGTGGATAATTCGTATAGTAGTTAACTAGCTACATAGCAACATGGTCCATGCTTCTCGTCACTCCAGCTACCACTACCCCTAAGTGAAGAAAGTGGGCACGACAAGACAAGTGACATCTGCTCCTGCTACCACTACCCATGAGTGGCCGAGTGTGCAGCGCTAGCCAACGACTCACTCAACCACAAGGGGGACATAGTCGCTAGCATGCATGCAATGCTATGATGTGCAAGATGAAAATAATCATCACCACAGATATATAGCAACCAACTATACAATAGTAAAATCAACATGCTCAATAGAGTATATGTATATAAAACAATCAATGCAGATAAACAAGATATCATGTATCTACTACATATTATGGATGACAACGAGAGACTGTATAGATAACCAATTGATCATCTCAAAGATCAAACAGGTAAGTATCAAACTCAAGAAAAATATGAATAGAGTAAAAGTTGTTGGATTGTAGACGTTCGATAGTCGATTACGAAAATTTCGATAAGAGTAAGCGCAGCGGAAAAGAAAGAACAATGCTAACACAGAACCTTTTTACTTGGTTCAGAGCCTATGTCGACTCCTACTCCAAGGCTCGTACTCGTTGAGTACTTTCGTTGGGCAATCACTAGCAATTCGAATATTTAATTACAGAGTTTAAGTACAGAAAAGCTAGAACAAGAAATACCGACAATTATGAAATAAGAAACGAACAGACAGAGCTTTGTCGGAGCTTTGCAGCGTCGCAGGAGCACAGGAGAGCGAGTTCTTCAATTCAGAGTTGTTGTTGAAGCTCCACTCCTGCCCCTTCTTTTATATGAGGCTCGGGGCGCCCGGATCCCTTCCGGGCGCCTTGGTGGGACGTGGCAGGTCCAACCAGTGAGCTCCATGTGGCGACGACGAGTTTGGATAAAAGTTGCCTCCCGGGCGCCCGGACCTCCTTTCTCCAGAAGACTTCTTCTCCTGCAAGACAAGATTAGTCCGAGGCAAATATATAATTTATAACCTGTAAAATAGAGTGTTAGTTCAGTTTATAGTTTGGGAAAAATAGTATAATTTAGATTCTGTCTTACCGAGACCGGAATCTAGTCACGATCTCGACTTAGATATTCGAAATGGATCTAAGCCGGATTGACGCCTACTATTCCCTTTCCGGGAACGCATCCTCACAGTCACTCCCTTCCAGTGACTTACCTTTACTCACCTACCAGACGTCCGGTCAGCCCTTCGACCCGTCTGGACTTCTCACCAGCTATCCGGTCAGCCCGTCGACCTAGCTGGACTTCTCGCCAGCTATCCGGTCAGCCCGTCGACCTAGCTGGAGTTCTCGCCAAGCGTCCGGTCAGCCCGTCGACCCGCTTGGACTTCGTGCCAGACATCTGGTCAGCCCGTCGACCTGTCTGGACTTAGCCTGCACACTCGATCAGAGTGTTAGATAATGACGAACCTAACTTAACCTGATTTGTCATTCATCAAAGCCTTAGTTAGACCGTTAGTCCTAACCGCACCAACAATCTCCCCCTTTTTAATGGAATGACAACCTGGTTAAGTTAGTAAAAAATATGCGAGTAAAAACCAGCATGAGGTTTAAGTAGGTTTAAGTTAGTTTTGGTATTGGTTTTTAACTTTTGACATTTTGTTTCTCTAACTTAACCGCCTATCCCTCCCCTTTTGGCATTCATCAAACAAGGACATAAGTTAAACATTCAAAAATATAGAATACAAAAAAAATGTAAGGAATGATGTCAAGTTAACTTGGGGGAGTTTAAATTTTCGAAGACTTGTTTAAAACATTAGTTTTAGCTTTTGGAAAATAGTTAAGTTTTGAAAGAGTAGTTAATTTTTAAAGATCATTTTTCAAAAATGACTTTGCAAACTCAAAGAGAATTTTCTAATCAGAAATTTGAAAAGCTAATTTTCCAGTATAAGTGTATAAGTTTCAAATTTTAGGATCAAGTTTTAACTTTTCAAAAATACGTTTCAATTTTGAAATATTTTCAAACATAAGTTTTCAAAATCAAAATTTTAAGGCTAAGTTTTCAAAACTAGATTTATCAAGGAAATTTCCAAACATAAGTTTAATTTTGAAACACTTTTCAAACCTGAAAGATCAAAGATTTCAAAGCTGAGTTTTAAAAGATATTTAATTTTCAAAACTAAACTAAGTTTGCAATAGATTCAAAATCTTAGTTTATAAAATTTAATTGAAGAATATAGTTTTATAAAAGCTAGTTTAGAAAATTTAACACATAAGTTTTCAAGATTAAGGATTTTATAGGTAAGTTTTATAAGATATTTACTTTTCAAAACTGATTAAGTTTGTAAAAACTTTAAATTTGAAAACTGAAATTTAATCTCAAAATTGAGAAAAAAAAACTTTAGAAAAGATATTATGTTTAAGGTGGAGAAAATACTTTTAGTGTTAATTGTTGATTTAATCCTCCCCCTAAACCTGACTTTTAAAATAGTTGTCTAACCAATTAGGTACTTACTGACTATCAGAAGATAGCAGCTTTCACTTGGTTAGTCAAGTTAAGTTCATTGTAATCAGTTAGCGGTTGACTAAACTGAATAACTTAACTTGATTAATATATGTTTGGTATTTAACGCCCAAACTTATATTGATGTACTAACATAAGCATCTTAAGTCCAGGCAATTGACCTATACATCTCACCCCTTTCTATGTATGTCAATCACAAGCAAAGTAAACCTAGGGTGTTGGTGAGATGCTCAAATACTAGTCCTGGGGGAACATGATTTCTAAAGGGATTTTTCTAGTCTAAGGCTAAAATTGTTTTGAAATTCTAAAAGTAGGAAGGTTTTTTAAAAAATAAAACAATTTTAACCTAGAATTTAAAAAAATTATTTTTTTTTTGAAAAATAGTTTTGCATTTTGAAAAGTCCTAGTCTATTAAGCACATTCCTAATTTTCTACGCAGATTGCTAAATTCACTTTCAGGGAGTGGTTTTGTGAATATGTCAGCTAAATTGGATTTGTACTCAATGTATTTGAGTTCAGTGTCCCCTTTAGTAACATGATCCATGATAAAGTGATGCCTAATTTCAATGTGTTTAGTTCTGGAATGATGCACTGAATTTTTTGTTAGGTTAATTAAGCTAATGTTATCAATTAAGACTTTGACATTTGTAATAATAAAGTCAATTTTTAGTTCGATATTACCTATACCAATTACCTTGAGTTTGTCGTTGTTCCCAAAGGCAACTGTTCCTAGGCTTTTGTAGGTTGAGTGAATTTTGTGTGATCTCCAGTCATATGTTTGGAGCAACCACTATCCAAAATCCACTTAGTTTACTACAATAGGTAGGAATTGGGGTTAATCTAACTATTGGACCAAATTTTTTTTTAAAATTTTAAGTTAAAAAAATTTAAGTTTTAATTTTTAAAATAATTTTTAAGTTAAGAAAAATTAAGTTTTAATTTTTTAAAATAATTTTTAAATTAAAAACAATTTAAGTTTTAATTTTTAAGTTAAAAAACAATTTTTAAAATAATTTTTAAGTTAAAAACAATTTAAGTTTTAATTTTTAAAATAATTTTTAAGTTAAAAACAATTTAAGTTTTAATTTTTAAAATAATTTTTAAGTTAAGAAAAATTAAGTTTTAATTTTTTAAAATAATTTTTAAGTTAAAAACAATTTAAGTTTTAATTTTTAAGTTAAAAACAATTTTTAAAATAATTTTTAAGTTAAAAACAATTTAAGTTTTAATTTTTAAAATAATTTTTAAGTTAAAAATAATTTAAGTTTTAATTTGTAAAACAATTAAAAAGAATTTACGTTTAATTTAATTTTAATTTAATTTAATTTAATTTAATTTAATTTTGATTTTGATTTTGATTTTGATTTTGATTTTGATTTTGATTTTAATTTTAATTTTAATTTTAATTTTAATTTTAATTCCTTAGTCATCTCACCCGATCTTTGTTTTCAATCAGAAAATCGTATAATTTTGTGAGATGAATTAGGTTCAATTTTAGGGTTTGTTTTTAACTTGTGTTAGATTCAGGTTTAGCTTTGGGTTCAACAAATAGGCGTTTTCTAGATAAACTTCTTGGCTATGGTGAGTCATTCGGACATTATTAAAGTAACCATGCCTTCGAGATTTTCCAAATAGTCCTATCCACTAGACTTAGTACAAAACCTTGGTCTAACTGGTTAGGATCCATAAAGGGTAGCTTCGATCAGTTTCACTTAGCCAAATGCACCAGGTTAAAGTCATATCTTCCTAGACATGCATAGACTAAGCTTCCCTAACGTACTATTATTCAAAATTTCACCAGTACCATTTTTCAAGTTAAACTTGAACCCCTTTTAACTAATCCTAATTATCCTGTCGGGTAGGTTAGTTAGGGTTACCCTGTCGGGTAGATTAGTTTTGGAGGTGCCACCTATTCTGGAGCCTCCCCCTGAATTAATGGTCATTTAATTTAATTTTGTTCTCGGTTTATGTCTATTTATTTTATAATTATATTTTACTTGGTGATAGTTTACATTTTGTTGAGTTTTAATATGTTTAGATTTTAAATTTTTTTGTTCAGGTTTGTATTCTGGTTTTTTATTTGGTTTATCTGACTTTATATAATATATTTTATCTTTAGGGATATAATATTGGTTAGCTCCTATTTGTGTGGTCAAACACGCTTTCGGAACCCAGGCTTTGTTCATTGACTTGTATTGGGTTATTAATGATTTAAACGTTTTATTTGAGTTCGACTTATATCCGAGTCCAGTTTTGTTATAACATACTTTTTGATTATTTAGAATTAAGTCTAAATTTTTTGATCTAGTAGTAAATTTTTCTAACATATTTTTTAAATTATTAATTTTTAATTTTAATGATGAATTCTCCTCCTCAAGTATTAGATCTTGAGTTGGTTTATTATTTACAACTTGTTCCTTGAGGATTTGATTTTCCTCGAGGAGCAATTTGTTTTCATTTTCTAATTTAACTAATTTATTATTTAAGCACAAAATAATTTTAAAAAATTTCCGGTTTAAGGTTAGGAATACCTCTTCGGAACCTTCGGAAACAAGTACGGACTCGTGGCTCGATTCGGGTTCGGACCCGTCTTCCGATTCTGCTTCGCGGGCCATCAGCGCGAGGTGGCTCTGGTGCTTCTGCTCTTCTGCTTCCGATTCTTCCGAGGAGTCGTCCCACGTCGCCTTGAGGGCCTTCTTTTTGGTTGGCTTCGGTTTGTCGATCTTCAATCTTGGGCACTCGTTCTTGTAGTGGCCCTTCTTGTTGCATCCGAAGCACGTCACACTCCTCGATTCGGTTGGATAATTGATCTTTTGAAGGTCCTTCTTGCTGAAGCTTCTTTTCCTCCTGGTGAACATCTTCCTTACTAGGTTCACCAGGTGTTCTTCATCTTCAGAGTTCTGGTCAGAAACTTCTTCCGGTTCAGACTTGTTCTTCTTTTCTTTTGAGGAACCTGCAAATAAAGCTACACCTTTCTCGACCCCGGCGTTAGTTTGCTCATGCAGTTCTAATTCACAGAAAAGCTCATCTAATTTTAATTTAGATAAATTTTTAGAGATCTTGTAGGCATCTATGATGGATGCCCACAAGCTGTTGCGTGGAAAAGTATTTAGGGCATACCTTATTAAGTCCCGGTTCTCCATTTGGTGCCCTATTGCATGGAGTCCGTTGAGAATGTCTTTGATTCTTGCGTGGAGTTGGCTGGCTGTTTCTCCTTCCTGCATTTTTATGTTAAAAATTTTATTTAAGAGCAAGTCTCGTTTTGTTACCTTAGCGTCGCTCGTTCCTTCGTGCAACTCGATCAGTTTGTCCCACAGCTCTTTAGCGTTCTTATGTGGTCTGACCCGGTTCAGTTCTTCTCTAGTCAATCCGCACTGTAAGGTGTTGATTCCCTTGTTCTCTGTTGATGCCTTCTTCTTTAGGTCTATTGTCCAATCTTCTGGATCCAGTAGATTCCCGGAACTGTCTACTGGTATTTTGTAGGGTCTTGTGACGCTCAGCCACTGGTCGAAGTCTGTTTTGAGATACACTTCCATTCGCTTCTTCCCGTACGGAAAATCATCCCCGTTGAAGAGGGGAGGTCGCACTGTGCTGAAGCCCTCGATCTGCGACATTTTTAATCTGCACACAAAAAAAATATAGAGAGGTTCCAAGACTTGGTCTTGGATTAGTAGTGCGGGAAGAATTAACTAAAAATAACTAAATTGGTGTTGCACCAATTTTAGTTTTAATTACGACGGAAATTTTTTTTCCAAAAGGGTAATAATACCAGTTTGGATCTTTACGAAAAACTGAAGTCCGAAAGAAAAAAAAAAAAAGCAAATCACCCCCTTGTCTGATTGGTGGTTGCACCAAATCAGAGCGGTACCGGCTTTGATACCACTTGTTGGATTATAGACGTTCGATAGAGGGGGGTGAATATCGATTACGAAAATTTCGATAATAATAAGCGCAGCAGAAAAGAAAGAACAATGCTAACACAGAACCTTTTTACTTGGTTCGGAGCCTGTGTCGACTCCTACTCCAATGTTCGTACTCGTTGAGTACTTTCGTTGGGCAATCACTAGCAATTCGAATATTTAATTACAGAGTTTAAGTACAGAAAAGATAGAACAAGAAATACCGACAATTATGAAATAAGAAACGAACAGACAGAGCTTTGTCGGAGCTTTGCAGCGTCGCAGGAGCACAGGAGAGCGAGTTCTTCAATTCAGAGTTGTTGTTGAAGCTCCACCCCTGCCCCTTCTTTTATATGAAGCTCGGGGCACCCCGGATCCCTTCCGGGCGCCCTGGTGGGACGTGGAAGGTCCAACCAGTGAGCTCCACGTGGCGACGACAAGTTTAGATAAAAGTTGCCTCCCGGGCGCTTAGCGCCCGGACCTCCTTTCTCCAGAAGACTTCTTCTCCTGCAAGACAAGATTAGTCCGAGGAAAATATATAATTTATAACCTACAAAACAAAGTGTTAGTTCAGTTTATAGTTTGACAAAAATAGTATGACTTAGATTCCGTCTTTCCGAGGCCGGAATCTAGTCACGATCTCGACTTAGATATCCGAAATGGATCTAAGCCAGATCGACGCCTACTGTTCCCTTCCTGGGAACGTGTCCTCACAGTCATTCCCTTCCAGTGACTTACCTTTACTCACCTGCCAGACGTCCGGTCAGCCCTTCGACCCGTCTGGACTTCTCGCCAGCTATCCGGTCAGCCCGTCGACCTAGCTGGACTTCTCGCCAAGCGTCCGGTCAGCCCGTCGACCCGCTTGGACTTTGTGCCAGACATTTTGTCAGCCCGTCGACCTATCTGGACTTAGCCTGCACACTCGATCAGAGTGTTAGATAACAACGAACCTAACTTAACCTGATTTGTCATTCATTAAAACCTGAGTTAGACCGTTAGTGCTAACCGCACCAACAAAAGTAAATACAACAACTATTAGAAATTTAGTTCATGCACTAAGGTCAAAATACTAAAAAAATAAGATAAGAAGTATTCGCCTTTATCTGTAGATCATTACAAATAACTCCCAGGTCGTGACACTCATCTCAATCAAAGTCCTATATCAGTATATACAATTTAGCTATCTTCTTATTAATCAAATAGCTAAATCCAATTCCCAAGACTAATTAGAGTGGGCATAATCATATCATGATCTTCGCTTACACCCCGAATAGATGTTTAGGTATCTATAATCTTATTCTCTTCATTAGATTAGGTTTAATCCTCAATTAACCCAAATTATTTTGCAACTAAATATGATCAGTTGATCCCTAATCATTCCACACTCAAATTTGAATTTACATTCATGCTCGAATCAACCCAAAGACTCACCCAACTAACCAATCAATTGATGTAAGTTTAATCAGAGGCAATATTTCATTACCCTCGTTTCTTCTTCCCTAGCGACACACTGGCCAATAGTGGAGGTCCAACAGTGGTGATTCTGCCATCAAAGAAATGGATGGTGACAGTGGCGACACCTAATGGTGATGCAGCAGTAAGCAAGGCAACAATCCATACCTATGATGACTATTCGTTGTGAGGTTAAGTCAGCGACGGTGATGGGCTACTCTCAGTGGCTAGAGTGACACTGAGAAGAGTATGTATATTATCTAATAAGAGAGAAGTAACACACAAAAAAAGGAATAGCCTAAATTAGGCTTAAACCTATTATGAAATAAAGAGCGCAAAGAAAAAGAGATGCAGTCATAACGTGACTTAAAAGAAACTAATTAATTTAATATAAAAATAACTTGTCTTAAATATCATCTAAGCATAGGTTTATATATCTCTCAAAATCCTAAAAAATCTAAACGGAAAATAATAACCAACTATACTTATTCCCTAAAATTTAGGATAAATTAACTAACAAGACTTATTCCCTAAGATTTATGATAAATTAACTAATAAGACTTGGACCACTAAGATTTAGGATAAAATTAAATATAATTAAAAAAATAAGCTAAACTTAATTAATGGATAACTACTTTAAAAAAACTCAATTTGGATCTCCTCCTATATCAGTCATCTAGAGTTGAAGAGAACTCATCCTCGAGTTTAGGGTGGGTGTATCCAGCTTTAGAGCACAATGATTTAGGTGTTTTACATTAAAAATATCAGAAGTTTTTAAATGACTAGGAAGTCACAACCTGTAGGCATTGCCATTAATCTTTTCTAGTATCTCGCAAGGTCCAATATTTCAATCTTTGAGCTTGTTGTATTCACCAACAAGGAAATGATCACAAGTTAATACAACCCAAACCATATCACCAACGTTAAAAAGAACCTAACATTAATGTCGATCTACCCTAATCTTGTACTCGGTGTTGCTTTCCTGAATAGCCTAATTAACCTGCTCATGAATGATCTAAAGATGCTTGGATAACCTACTTAACCTGCTCATGAATGATCCAAAGATACTCAGCCATCTCCTCAGCCTTGGGGTTAGCTTGTCCTGGACACTAAATAGGGACTAAATCTGGTACCCCGAATGGGTTTTTTCCATAAACAATTTCAAAAGGACTCAAATCAGTGGTCCTGTTCTTTGATCTGTTGTATGTGAATTCTACTTGATGTAAAACCAGATCTCATTGCTTCGGTTTGGTTCCTATGAGACATCTCAAAAGATTTCCTAAACTCCTGTTCCAGACCTTGGTCTGATCATCCATCTAAGGGTGATAGGCACTGCTGAAGTTTAGCTTCATCCCTAGCTTTCCCCATAAAGTCACCAAAGCTCGATGTCAGACTTGAGGCACTCCATTCTATTTTTCCAGTAGCTAAAGTTCTCTCCTTTGAGCAATGGAGGGAGGATGGTGCGATGCCCTTCTTGGTAGGAGTTTGGCATCCTTGCGATCAAAAAATAAAGAAGAAAATTTCTAAGACTCATTTTGGAATTAGCAGTGCGGGTGTTATGCCCACAGAAGAGTACTTGTCTGACAAAAATCAGACAACACCTCCCCGGTAACAATGACAAATGGAATCTGGATACATAGCCACAGATCATACTAACCACATAGCAGAATATAAAAACAAACATACCAACAATATGGTAAAGGGATTCACACAATATCACAACAAATAATAGAAAACATACACAAGGGAGGGATTTACCCAATCCGCTCCAAAAAGGAAAATAGAAACTAACACCACTGCATACCGGTACGACTTAACTCAACCACAGATATCGTAACCAAATAAAAACACATCACAAAATAGAAACTACAATCAAGGTAATTATTGCACAACCAAGTCTAAAAACCAGAACGAAAAATAGCAATAGAAACAACATAGAAAATAAGATTTTGAGTGTGATGTGGGATTGGCAGCCAGGACCTCCAAGTGACATGACACATCCTGTTAAGTTGGAAATAGAGGGAAAGCAAGGATAGTGAGTACAAAATACTCAGCGGGTATAAAAAGATATTGCATGATACTATAAGGAGATCAAAAGGTACAATCTCAGGAGAAATACTTGCCATAAAAGTAAGAGTACCCATATAAGCACCTGCTAAGCAAAAGCACTCTACAACGGATGGTCCCGTGGGCAGTCAGGGTATGTAAATAGTCATTATCTACGGGAGAATGCTCTACCACGGATGGTCCCGTGGACAGATAGGATGCATAAGTGGCCACTGTTTGTGGGAGAACACTCTACCATAGATGATCCCTTGAGCAACAACAATTCATCCAAGGATAATGCTCTTCAAGCTACACTACGTCTAAAATCAACAGCGAATTAGCATGACCCTAAATAATAACCAAAGGTCTAGTAGGATACTCGATATCCTATATTACGGTATAATCTTACCAAGGTATAGGCTTGAGCCTACATAACAAGCAAAGGGTCTAATAGGATATTCAACTATTCGCTACGGTTTACAGGCGATAGCTCAAGATTACTATTTGATCTAATGGGCAGTTTAAATGCATAGACATGCATTAAATAACAAGTTTAATAACATGTGTCTAGGTACCACAACAGCTAGTACTATAGTAACCATCTCAATTCAAGAGAATCCTAGCCATCTAGTCATAATATGCCCTCAGACTCCATGGTATCTCAATCCAAGTGAATCATAGCCATCTAGTCATAATATGCCCTCAGACACCATGATATCATCATATATATAATAAACAACAAGATCAAAATCAGGTAGTCCTAAATGGTGACTCGAAGAGAAAAGTCTAGTGGAATATATTACTCCTGGGGCGTGATTTCTATCAAGTATAGGTAAATATGATCTCACTACATATATGCCCTTACACAAGTATACAACTGTACTACATATGATATCCAATAGATCAAAATATAAGGACAAACCGTAAAGTATCAAATTCAAGAACCAATCTAGAGTAGAGTCGAGGTAACTAAATCAGTATGATCAAATCAATAAAATAGATCATGCACTAAAGTCAAAGATCTAAAGAAACACGTCAAGAAGTACCCGCCTTAAATGTAGCTTATGCAGTCATACTGAATGACCTCCAATCGAGCTCCTGTCGCAAATCAGAAACATAAAATGTGTAATACTATCAACACCTAGATCTAGACGTAGATAAGATAACATCAATCAAATCCTAATTTAATCTAACCCAATCATCCAACAAATTATAATCAAGCTCTAATTGGGAATAGGTTAAGTTAAATTTATTACCATTCATCTTCTTTCAGGTAGTGGTTCACTGTTCCGACATTGGTACGCGGCAATCGACGAATCAACTACACTACGGTGAATTATTGCTCTGTGAAACTAGCCTGATCCCATTTCCTCCACATTATGATCCGAGTACCTACATCCAATTCAATTGGTTAACAATCAACTTAGAACGAGCAAGCCACCAATCCAACGATGAGCCCACGTCACAGAACCTTGGGTCAACAGTCAAACCATTCATTACCTCGCTTAGGTTACAAACTGGTGTGACTTAGTTCGACGGTGTCCTTGCTTTCCGGTGGTGGACCCAGTAATGACAAATGATGACTAGCTATAGCGATGCTTGATCTGCCCTAGCTACCAGCGTTGTTGATCGAAAAGAAAAGGGGAAATGCAATGAGGGGAGGGTGTCGACGATGGATTAAGAGCATAGGGAGAGCTCAACCAATGGTCTAGTAGCCAAGAGGGGTTGATAGTAGTGAGGATCTAACTACATGTATATGATGAAAAACTTCAGAGAAATCCAAAATGAGCATCTAACTACATGTATATGATGAAAAACCTGAACTAAATTAACCACATTACACTTGGAAAGACATTAACAGTAGCTACAAGGCCAACGGTTTAAGGAAAAAGGTATAAAGAAATTTTATAAGTGCAATTGATTCACAAGATAAAAAGGGAATCAAGCTAATGATAGCACTAAGCAATAATACTTCCTTCTTTGGTAATAATGATATAATAGTCCTGAGATTCATAAAGCAAAATCTACAATAAAAATGACAACAGATTCTTTTCCAGGCAAATTGTATGATTCAACAATTGTCAATTAGCAACCTTCACTGATTTTGTTGTTGTTTCTGGTCACTTGGTTTCTTTTAAAGCCAAATTACAGACAATGATCCCATTCATTAAGAAAGCAGTTACTCGATTTCAAAAGGCATTTCCCATTTTCCTGTTGAAGGGTTTGGAGACGTTACCAAGTAGAATTTTTCTTGCAAATTTCCCTCCCCTTTTAATTTCCATTCTCAATAGCTTATATTTTGTTAGAGTGTATACTAAAAGTCTAACTTTTGTATAAATATTTATTTAAAAATAAGAATCACATTGGTCAAATGTCAACATTTATAAGTTAAGTACAATTGTTCAATTAATTTATATTGTAGATAACATGGTGTGTGGTGTCACACACAGAAGGTCATGTTATCAATTCCTTGTAAATTATAAACAGTAGCTCACGACTAAGATGGAAAGGACCAAACCATTAGAATAGTCGTAGTGTAATTTGGTATTGGTTTATCTTAAATATAAAATTACACTAGTACACTTTGAGTGTATTGAGCAGGACCATTTAAGGTAAGTTCTTTTTGTACTGACTACATAAAAGAACAAGACCTTTGTTATTATGAAAGTGTGTGCTCTTAATCCAAATATAATAGCAAACACATATATCTAGTATGTAACGCCCAAAAATTCTCAAAATAATTTTAGAAATATTCTATGATTTTTCTGAAATTTTGGAATATTTTTATGGAATTTTTGGAATAGCAGAAGTAGCAAAATTAAGTAAAAATGTAAAATAGCCTTTTCTTGCAAATTTCCCTCCCCTTTTAATTTCCATTCTCACTAGCCTATATTTTGTTAGAGTGTATACTAAAAGCCTAACTTTTGTATAAACATTTATTTAGAAATAAGAATCACATTGGTCAAATGTCAACATTTATAAGTTAAGTATAATTGTTCAATTAATTTATATTGTAGATAACATGGTGTGTGGTGTCACACACAGAAGGTCATGTTATCAATTCCTTGTAAATTATAAACAGTAGCTCACGACTAAGATGGAAAGGAACAAACCATTAGAATAGTCGTAGTGTAATTTGGTATTGGTTTATCTTAACTATAAAATTACACTAGTACACTCTGAGTGTATTGAGCAGGACCATTTAAGATAAGTTCTTTTTGTACTGACTATATAAAAGAACAAGACCTTTGTTATTATAAAAGTGTGTGCTCTTAATCCTGATATAATAACAAATACATATATCTAGTATGTAACGCCCGAAAATTCTCAAAATAATTTTAGAAATATTCTATGATTTTTCTGGAATTTTAGAATATTTTTATGGAATTTTTGGAATAGCAGAAGTAGCAAAATTAAGTAAAAATGTAAAATAGCCTAAGCGGGAATTGAACCCGAGACCTACCGAACCTCACGACTTATAAATGACTTTAGTAACCAAGGGGCCCCAGCAGGGGTGTGCTGAAAGGAAAGGAGAGCAATTATATTTAAGGTTTAGTTGGGTTGGATTGATCACTTAAAATAAATAGGTAATTCAAGTGGGGAATTTTTATTCTTGAACGACAACTCCTCCTCACCCTCACCCGACGCCACCTCTCTCTCCCACACCTCTCGGCGCACAAACCCCAAGGAGACCTAGGGTTCCATCCCTAGGGTCGTAGGAGCACCTTCCGGCGACATCTCGGATACGAGGACGCTCCTCTCCGCAAGAAGAACGCATAGACGTGAGAGGATCGCCGAAGAGATCATCTTCTCCGGAAACCTAGCGATCATATTTGTAAGAAAACTAGCGCAGGATGTAAGTAACCCCTGACCTGCAGTATAAGTAGTTAATCGTGCATTTTTATGCTTTTAGTTCAGTCTTATGCATGATGTAACACCCACTAAGTTTTTAAGATAAAATAAGAGAATGATGAATTTGCCTTAGAAAAATATTAGTAGAATGTTGAACCAAAAAGAAATAAGAAGAAATAAAAATAGGGAGTGGTCAAGGATTGAACCTTGAACCTCTCATGATGTAAATGATAGGATTAATAGGTAATAACCAGTTGGGATAGGAATAATATATTGATAGCAAAGGAGGGAAACTCATGATAAGGATGAGAGTAAAAGCTAGCCAAAAGAAAGCAAGAAAAGAGCAAGAGAAAGGCAACTTGCCTTCCTTCTTTTCCCTCCCTCTTCCTCTTCTTTGTCGTGACTTAAAGAGGGGAATTAAGGGGATCCATTCCCCTTGTTTTATCATGAATGATGAGAACAAAGAAATAAATAAAATAAATATAAAAAAAAAAAAGGGCTAAGGGAGAAGGAAAGCAAAAAAAACCAATTTTGCTACCTCTTCCCCCTTAACATAAAAGGGAGCATGTGAAGAGAAGATTTGATTTTTCACTCATTTCTCTCATTCTCCCCTCTACATCACCGAGAACCTCAGCCCCCTCTCCTCCATTTTCGGCCCCCAAAACAAAGTTCCTCCTAGGATACAAGGCTACCAAGGGAAAACAAAGGAGGAGAACAAGAAGAAGAAACCCTTTCTTCCATCACCACACTTTAGAACCACAAGCGAAAAGGATGTAAGTATCCCCTCACCTGTGGTACAAGTAGTTTTGATGTGTTTTTGGATTTTATGAGGATTTTAAAACCTAGAACAAAGTTGTGAAAAATTCGGCCAAAGGAAGGACTTGTGATCCTAGGAATGTTTAAAATAAGCCTTGATTCATGATAATTTTTCTATGCTTTGTAAGAAGGTTTTCTCTCATATTTTTATATATATGTGATGCTGGATTAGAGATGTATCTAACCCTAGAGTTTCGGCCAAAAAGGTTTTATAAGGGCTAGGGAATTTATTTGTTTACCTAACTTGCACAAAACCCTCTAAATAAATGGTTAAGGAGCCATTATTGCTTTCATACTTGAAGGTTACATGGAACCAAAAGTATCCCACACACAAGTTTCGGACAAGGAAGGGTTTAGGGTTAGGAATACTTTGGATTTAAACTCACCATGTTTATATGATAGAATATAGAGTTTCTTAAAGAAGTTGCATGCTTGTATGTTGATAGAAACTCATGAACACCACTCTTAATGTTTCGGTCATGGTAAGGTGGATGGCTTAGAATATCTTAAACAGATTTTTAACATGCTCAAAACCTCCATGATAATAAGATATGAAAGTTGTTTAATGCTCCCATGCTTATTTAGAGTATAGGAAAATTGGTTGCATGATATATGATAATTATGACCACAAGGGTCCTAGCTTGTTGTGAACCAAACTTATATGTATAGTTTCTTTGATATTTTTGCCATAAAACTTGTTTAGGTTTTCCATACTTTAGGCCACCTAAAACCTAGTTTAAAGACTTGAAGGTTTTGGCCAAACATATGCTATGAGATAAAGGAAGGAAAAACCTAGGAAACCTAAGACACAATTTAAATGTATGTTTATAGTGCTTGATTTTTATACATGTTATGAAATGTGTTATGACTTGCTATGCTTTTATGCCATTTGAAAAAATTCTATGCTTGATGAGGTTCGGCCATGTAGGGTTTAAAGACCTAGAAACCCTAAAATTTAGACCTCATGTGTTAAAGATGCTTCTTATGAAATTGAGATAACATGTTGATTGTGTTCACATGCTTATATATTTAACTATGATTCAAATGGACACCTTAAGGTCTCGGCCATGAAGGGATACATGCCCTAGAAACCCTAGAACTTACATTAAACATGCTTATGTCACTCTCCATGAAATATGAAATGTAGAAAGCTAAAATTCACATGCTATATGTTGTTAGTGACTTAAATTGATGCTAAGGGAAGTTTCGGCCATGATCACTTGTATGATGCCATTTATGAATTTATACATGATGTTAGAGTAAGTTCACATGCTTGTATGCTTGCTTGAAAACCTAAATGAGTACTTGTAAGTTTCGGCCAAAACATAAATTTAAGGGCTTAAAGAATTTAGGAACTAACTCAATGGTGCTTACCATATTCCTTGAAATGAATGCTATAAATATGGTTAGGGTTTCCATGCTTTATGTCCTTTAGAACCTTGTTTCACACTTGTTAAGATTCGGCCAAATGAGGTTTAAGGACTTGGAGAACTTAGAGTCCAAGTAAACCTTGTTTATGATACTTCCTATGAAAATGATATGTGAATGAATTAGGTTCTACATGTTTGGATGTGTTTAAAACCTAAATGGGCACCTAAGAGGGTTTCGGCCATGATAAGAACCCAAAGGATTAGGAAGCTTAGTACCCAAATTAATCATGTTACATTGTTCCTTATGATTGGATGAGCACATAATATACTTTTATGCTTAGACATGTATGCTTGTGAGCTATACCAGATGAGAATTTCTACGATATGTTATGAGTTCAAAATATGCATGTTTCATGTTATGATATGTGGGTAAATATTACATGCTTTGGTGATATGATATGAGCTGAAAATATGCATGCTTATGTTATGACATGTGGTTAAATTATGCATGCTTTGATGCTATGTTTAGTGCTTAAAATATGCATGCTTTCATGATATGCTATGTGGTTAAATTATGCATGCTTTGATGCTATGTTTAGTGCTTAAAATATGCATGCTTTCATGATATGCTATGTGGTTAAATTATGCATGCTTTGATGCTATGTTTAGTGCTTAAAATATGCATGCTTTCATGATATGCTATGTGGTTAAATTATGCATGCTTTGATGCTATGTGTTAGTGCTTAAAATATGCATGCTTTCATGATATGCTATGCGGTTAAATTATGCATGCTTTGATGCTATGTTTAGTTCTTAAAATATGCATGCTTTCATGATATGCTATGTGGTTAAATTATGCATGCTTGATGATATGCTTTATGCTTAAGATATGCATGTTTTTATGATCTATGCCTAAGTGATGCATATTGTTATGATAGGATGTATGCCTAAGTGATGCATATTGTTATGATATGATGTATGCCTAAGTGATGCATACTTTTATGGTATGATGTATGCCTAAGTGATGCATACCTTTATGACATGATGTATGCCTAAGTGATGCATACCTTTATGACATGATGTATGCCTAAGTGATGCATACTTTTATGACATGATGTATGCCTAAGTGATGCA
The DNA here is from genome assembly GCF_018446385.1 of Zingiber officinale. Classification (NCBI taxonomy): domain Eukaryota; kingdom Viridiplantae; phylum Streptophyta; class Magnoliopsida; order Zingiberales; family Zingiberaceae; genus Zingiber; species Zingiber officinale. The sequence continues at coordinate 99,957,203 of NC_056003.1, read as the reverse complement.
TACTTTTATGATATGATGTGTCCCTAAGTGATGCATGCTTTTATGATGTATGATATGTATAAGTATGACATGTACTTTACTTTATATGGCTTGTACCAAGGGTGAGCTCCATAAGCGCCCCGGGGCCGATGGAATAAGACTCGGGCCTCGTTAGGGATGGGCTCCTAAGTGCCCCTAGGTCGATGGAGTAAGACTCGGGCCTAGTATGTTGCCTTGTAGGGTTCAAGACTTGCTACCTTGGACCTACATAGGTTGCGCGCAATATGTAAGTGGTACATAGCCGGGATCCCCTTTAAGTTGAGATTATGTTCAAGTATATATATGTAAGAAGAAATGGTTTTAAAGATCATGAGACATACACATGTTTTACGGATACATGTTTTACAAAATCATATTGCATATACCTTATGATGATTTATGATATGCCATGGTTAGATATGATTATGTTATGTTCCATGATATGTTCATGTGTAAGATATGCCATGACTCCTTATGATGATATGCCATGATTAGATACGATCATGTTATGCTTCATGCTATGCTTTACGCTATGATATGCCATGACTAGTTATGATTTCTTCATGTTGCATGATATGCTTAAAAGAGTATGTTACATTATGTCATGACTAGTTGAAGTGATGCCATGTTGAGACATTCTTGAATTATACTATGATTTTCGGTTTTAGTGAGTAGGAAAGGAACTTACTGAGCCATGAGTGCTCACAGCTTACTGTCCTTGTACCACAGATAAAGGAAAAAGCTGGATGAGCTAGAGGAGCAGCAGGAGGGGCAAGGAGATGTGTGTGGTAGTGGCTAGGCAACCAAATAAGAACCTGCTTTAAAAACTTTTAAAGAACTACGCTTTGGTATCATGAATTGTAGTATCTTATGTGTGACTTGATGTTATGTTTCTACGAATTTTGATATCATGTTATTGAGGCCATGATAGTGTAGTTCGGTTTTGATGAAATGAAAACAAAAGAAAAGTTTTTATGAAACTAAGAAAATTATTTTAAGTCTTCCGCTGTTATTTGTACATAGAGTATTGTAGCCCCGTCCCTTAGGGTTAGCAGGGAGGGCGGGCGTTACACATGATTGTTCAGTTAAGGGGATTTAGAGCACACCAAGTGTTCGATAGAATTACTAGTGCAGTTAAATGCCACAGTAGGCATTCTAATAGTTCAGCTAAATGCCATAGTTGTATTTTAAATAGAATGCATATCCTTGCTTCAGTTTATATGGGACTACGGTCCAATGGGTGGGCTCCCATAGTCGCCTCTAGGTTCAGATAACGTAGTAAAAGCAAGATAAGATAAATCAGTTATAAATAGTATTTTACTTTTATCAATGACACTGTACTGGACTCTCAGATGTCCTTGGGTTGGGCTCCCATAGTCGTCCCTAAGTTTAGATAACCTAGTAACCCTACTAGATTCGGGACTTGCTACCTCGGGCCTAGTTAGGGATGCACGCACAGCAAGTACAGTTGCCGGGCCCATCAGCAGCATGATTAGTATTTTTACCTATTTATGAAAATAGTTTTCCAAACTTCACAAATCAATAATGTGGATTCAGTACAGTTCAGAATTAACCTAATGTTAATCTTAGCCTGGTTTAGGTATCAGTTTAGTTCTTTTGTTGATACAACAGATATTTTATGTTTAGTAGTTGACTGCCATGACTTGTATGTCAATATGCCATGTTTTAGCATTTCTAGTATGATTCTCAGCTTGCATATCAGCATAGCATCTTTTAAAAGCATGATTTCTTCGAATGCATGTTTTTGTGAGGTAGATGGTTCTTACTAAGCTCCCAAGCTTATAGTTTCATTTTCCTTATACTGCAGATAAAGGCAAAGGAAAGATGGATTAGCGGAGGCTGGAGGGCAATGCATCAAGATGTGTGTGAGCAGGAACTTGGAATAAAGACCCTTGGGGAGTAGCCCACCTAAGGACTCAGTATTTCAGTTTTGGTTATTTTCTGCACTTCTAGAATATTAAGTGTCATGAATTATGAATGTGTGCACTATATTATGCTTAGACCACTAGTTGTCTTGATGTTGGTTAAATAATTAGGTACGATGAAAGTAATGACATGCTTAGTAAGTTAGTAAAGCTTTTAAGTTGATACAATTGTGTTGTATGTGGATTTGTAGTGAAATGCAGCAGAAATCGCAGAAATCAGAGCTCCAATCGATCAGTCAATCGATTGGAGGGTTCCCAATCGATTAGCCGATCGATTGGGAGGTGATCTGCCGCGTACAGAGAACTGATGAGTCGATCAGCTGATCGATCGGCCATGGATCGATCAGCCGATCGATCGGGAATTTAAATACCGCGAGCAAAGAGCTTCTGAATCGATCTTTGGATCGATTAGCCAGACTAGATCGATCAGCCGATCGATCCAGACGGGACTTCCCTACACAGTAGCTCGTTGGATCGACCAGTGGATCGATCAAACCACTCCAATCGATCAGCCGATCGATTGGAAAGTCTAATTTCAACTAGAAGTGTCTGATTTCAGTTTTTGATCAAGTAGGAAGGTTAGGTTCCCTTCTTAGCATGTGTACAACTTTAGGAGTGTACTCTGAACATAGAATTCGAGATTTTATAACAAATAGTAGAAGTTTTAATTATTTTAGCTTTTCCGCACCTTGGTATTTAGTGATATCCCAAGAATAGTTTAGCATAATGTAACCCCCGGCCTCGCAGCCTAGACTGTAGGAGGCGGGACGTTACAGAGTGGTATCAGAGCAAGTTCCATACTTTCTCACACACACAACAGCATTGAACCTGCAGCTTCCAAGTAAGAATACCTCTCACTTTATTTACATTTTGCTTTCGTGTTTATAGATAACCAAAGCTTGTTTATATATGACAACATCTAACATGATAATAGTAGTTATGTACCTATGATTGTATTAGTTATGTATGTCATTTATTCCTCTAGAAAATGGTACGAGGGCGCCCAGTTAGAAAGACACCAGCTACTGAGCCCCAGCATGAGGCAGGCAGCTCAGTGCCTCCCCCAGACCTTACAGAGGTAGTGGCTCAGTTACAGAAGAAACTAGCTGAACAGCAACAGGAGATAGCCACCTTAAGGGCTAATCAACAGAACACTCCCACTGTCACTCCAGAACCTAACTTAGCAACCCCAGTAGTGATAGAGGTGCCACCAGTCCAACCTACAGCACCAGCAGCCCCAGCAGCAGGGGAAAGGAGAGAAGCCTATCTGATCTAGTGGCAGAAGATCAAGCCAGAGAACTTCTCAGGCACCAGTGAACCATGGGATGCCCAAGCCTGGTTCAAAACACTGGAGAGTACGATGGAGCTTCTGGACTGGCCGGAGTATGAAAAGGTGAAATGTGCCTCATTCTGCTTGACAGGGGACGCACGTATGTGGTGGGAGAGGATTAAAGAGAAGCGCCCAGTGAACCAGATGACATAGGCCGATTTCGAGAAAGAATTCTTTGAGGAGTTCTTTCACATGCGGGTCATAAACCGCCACTACGACGAGTTCACTGAGTTTCGTCAGGGCAACCTTTCAGTTGAGGAAGCCGTGAAGAAATTCAACAGACTGGCTCGTCTATGCCCCGAACTAGTCAGCACTAAAAGAGAACGAGTCCGACTGATGCTCAAGATGTTAAGGTCGGAAATAGCAATGAATGTGGCCAGCGGCGTCCATAGGCCGCAAACCACAGAAGAACTAGTAAGCAGTGCTCTGACCACCAAGCATTACCAGAACAACATCAAGCAGCAGAAGCAAGCCTTTTCAGAGTCTAAAGGCTAAGGAGCCTCAGGTACTCAGAAACACCAGGGCCACAACTCTAACTGGAAAGGGAACTCCAGTCACAAACGTAAGCCAGGGAGTTACCCAAAAGGAGGACCAGCTAGTAAATAGCCTAGTTATCCCAAGTGCTCTACTTGTGGGAAATTCCACCCAGGAGTTTGTCGCAAGGGCACACGAGGATGATTCGAATGTGGTCAAGAAGGGCATATGGCTAAGCAATGCCTGAACAAGACCAATTTCCCTCCACCACAGTCAATTCAGTACGGAGGTAACCCAGCACAGTTACATCAGATGCAGGCTGCTATAGATGGTCCACACATCAGTCAGGGCAGACTAGAAGCCCCCTCAGCCATGACGAAGGCGAGGATCTACTCACTCACCAGAGAGGACGTAGCGAATGCCTCGACAGTTGTTACATGTCAGATCAGTATTTTACAACAAAGTGCAACTGTCTTATTCGATACTGGGGCAACCCATTCTTATATATCCAGGACATTCGCCGAAAAGCTGGAAATATCTCCCGAGGTACTCAGTGGTCAGTTTCTGACAACACTACCTTTAGGAGAAATCATGGCATCCACGCACTGGCTTCGAGCAGTGCCAGTCATTATAGCAAACAGAGAGCTTTTTGGTGATCTGATAGTGCTAGATATAGCTGACTATGACATCATCTTGGGAATGGACTTTCTGATTAAGTACGGTGCCTCCATAGAGTGTCGTAAACAGAGAGTTGTATTCCAACCCGAAGCAGGAGTACAATTTGGGTACATCGGAGAACTAAAGAGGAAGGCCAAGAAGTTTCTCTCAGCTCTGAAAGCACGGAAACTACTGGATTCAGGATGTACGAGATTCTTAGCACATGTAGTCAGTACCAGTCAGGACAAGGACCAAAAGCCAGAAGATGTCCGAGTTGTATGTGACTACCCAGCAGTCTTCCCTGAGGAACTACCGGGCCTAACACCAGACAGAGAGATTGAATTTGAGATAGAACTCATCCCCGGTACGAATCCCGTCTCCAAAGCACCCTACCGCATGGCTCTAGTCGAACTGAAGGAACTTCAGGAGCAACTACAGGAGCTGCTTGACAAGGGTTTCGTACGCCCTAGTCACTCACCATGGGGAGCTCCTGTATTGTTCGTGAAGAATAAGGACGGGAGCATGCGCCTGTGTATAGACTACCGGGCACTAAACCAAGTCACGATTAAGAATAAGTATCCTCTTCTTAGGATAGATGACCTGTTCGATCAGCTAAAGGGAGCAACAGTGTTCTCTAAAATAGACCTCAGATCAGCATATCATCATGTTAGAGTTAAAGAAGGTGATATACCCAAGACAGCTTTCAGAACCAGATACGGACATTACGAGTTCGTAGTCATGCCCTTTGGTGTAACGAATGCTCCAGCTATCTTCATGGACCTCATAAACAGAGTATTCAGAGAATACTTAGATAAGTTTATTATCGTGTTCATCGACGACATTCTTATCTATTCCAGAACTCAGGAAGAACACGCAGAGCACCTGAAGATAGTATTACAGACCCTTCAGCGAAACCAGCTGTACGCCAAGTTCACGAAATATGAATTCTGGCTCGATCGAATATCCTTTCTGGGTCACATCATCTCCAAGGATGGTATCATGGTAGACTCCAGTAAGATAGAAGCAGTGAGTAACTGGAAGAGACCTAAGAACGCCAGTGAAATCAGAAGCTTTCTGCGATTAGCAGGCTATTACAGAAAATTTGTAGAGGATTTCTCCAGGATAGCCTCCCCACTGACAGCTCTCACCAGGAAGAACAGAAAATTTCAGTGGACAGAGGACTGTGAGAACAACTTCAGGGAGCTCAAAAGAAGATTGACCAGTGCACTCATTCTGACTCTGCCAGAAAATACAGACAGCTTTGATATTTACAGTGATGCTTCAAAATTGGGACTAGGAGCAGTACTGATGCAAAATGGCAAGGTGATTGCCTATGCCTCCAGACAACTCAAGGATTATGAAAGGAACTACCCTACTCATGACCTTGAGCTTGCAGCAGTTGTCTTCGCCCTCAAAATTTGGAGACATTACTTATATGGAGCTCAGTGCAGAGTGTATACAGATCACCAGCGTCTGAAGTACTTCTTCACTCAGAAGGATCTGAATATGCGATAGTGTAGATGGCTCGAGCTGGTCAAAGACTATGACATAGACATCCTCTACCACCCAGGAAAAGCCAATAAGGTGGCAGACGCACTTAGCAGGAAGTCCAGTGCCACCTTACTATACCTAGCAGCCATGTCACCACCCCTACAAAAGGAGATTACAGATTTCGGTCTCGAACTTATAGTGGGACAGCTCTCTACAATGACCTTAGCATCTACCCTGCTTTGTGACATCCAGACAGCTTAGGGACAGGACCCTGAAATTCAGAAAATCAAGCAAGGGTTAGCAGAATCAGAAGGTGGAGAGTTCAGAGTATCTGATAGTGGGGTATTATATTTTGGTGACAGACTATGTGTTCCAGATCAGGAGGAACTACGGAGGAAGATCCTAGACGAGGCCCACAGGACTCCTTATGCGATGCATCCTGGTTCCACCAAGATGTACCAAGACCTAAAGAAACGTTTTTAGTGGCCTGGAATGAAAAGAGACATCGCTAGATATGTCAATACCTGTCTGACCTGTCAGAGGGTCAAGGCAGAACACTAGAGACCAGGAGGAGTTCTGCAGCCTATTCAGATTCCAGAGTGGAAGTTGTTGATACGGTCTGACCTGGCTGTTGTTTTGATGTTGACACTGATTTAAGTTTGTATCAGATATTAATTAAACTCAGATTGATTACTGATCAATGTTGTTCAGGTGGAAGGGAAAAGTCCAAGTATCTACCGAAAGATCAAGGGATCGTCCACCTTACGGACACACCGAGGAGTAGGGGCAAGTTATCCCCGAACCTCGTATATACTGGTGTTAGTGGTGTGTGTCTTTCTTTTCTTTGTATTAGATTTTCATGTGCATATTTCCGCTGCGCTAACGATTTGATTGAAGAATTTAGTTAAGTTTTAGAGGAGGCTATTCACACCCCCCCTCTTTAGCCATCCGAAGATCCTAACAAGTGGTATCAAAGCAAGGTGCTCTTCATCCGGATTAACACCCTAAAGAGCAAGAAAATGGCTATGAAGGAAGGG